>NW_022610036.1:0-18340 GCF_000309985.2 Brassica rapa
TAGTGAATGCGGCCGGTGGGCAAGTAATGCATTCATTAGGGCGGTAAAGGATATCCCATGTGATCCAGTATAGAGTTTATGCCTATGGATCTGGTTGTGGTCTGCTTAAGAATCATGAGGTGATATTAGGCATGGACTGGCTTGGAAGAATCGGGCTACTCTGGACTGTCACAGAGGAAGGGTGCAGTTTGAGACTGGGTGTGGACCCCCGATCAGGTTCCAAGGTATTCGTCTGACTTCTGGATGCTTAGTGATATCAGCAGTCCAAATGGAACGGATGCTTGAGAGGGTTGTGAGGCCTTTTGGTCACAATCGCCACTAAGGAGGTTGTAGGGGCTGTGACCCGGACGGGATTCGCTGGTAAAGATTTGAGGATGTGTTTCGGGCACTACAGGGCATTCCCCTGATAGGGCTGGCCGGTTCATAATAGAAACTAGAACCAGGGACGGCCCCAATGTCCAAAAGTCCATATCGTATGGCTCCGGCCGAGATGGCCGAGCTAAAGAAGCAACTGGAAGAGTTGTTGGACAAAGGGTTCATACGACCAAGTGTCTCGCCTTGGGGAGCACCAGTTCTTTTTGTGAAGAAAAAGGATGGTAGCTTCAGGCTGTGTATTTATGATTACCGGGTTGAATAGGTTACTGTGAAGAACAATACCCATTACCCCAGATTGATTAGCTGTTGGATCAGCTCAAAGGGGCCAAACTGGTTTTCAAGATTGATTTCGCCTCAGAGTATCATCAGATCCCAATTGAGCTAATGATATCAGGAAGACGGCGTTCCGGACCAGGTATGGCCACTATGAGTTTGTGGTTATGCCATTTGGTCTAACCAATGCACCAGCTGCATTCATGAAGATGATGAATGGTATCTTTCGAGATTTCTTGGATGAATTTGTAATCATCTTCATAGATGACATACTTGTATATTCCAGAAACAAGGAAGACCATGAGAAGCATCTCAGGGCCGTACTAGGACGTTTGAGGGAACAAAAACTCTTGCCCAAACTAAGCAAGTGTAGTTTCTGGCAGAAGAGCGTTGGGTTCCTCGGAGACATTGTGTCTGATCAGGGCGTGTCAGTAGATCCGGAGAAGGTTCAGACTATACGAGATTGGCCACAGCCTAGGATGCTACTGAGGTTAGGAGTTTCTAGGGCTGGCCGGCTACTACAGAAAGTATGTCAAGGGGTTTGCCAGTTTGGCTCAACCCATGACACGACTTACAGGCAAGGATGTGAAGTTTGCCTGGAATGAAGGGTGTGAGAAGTGTTTCTCAGCTCTAAAGGATATGCTGACGAATGCACCAATATTGGTATTGCCGGAGGGAGATCAACCTTATGTGGTCTATACGGATGCGTCCATCACTGGGTTGGGGTGCGTCCTGAAACATGGGAAGGTGATTGCTTATGCCTCGAGACAGCTGAGAAAGCATGAAGGGAATTATCCGATCCATGATCTAGAGATGGCGGCCGTGGTGTTTGCTTTGAAGATATAGAGATCGTATCTGTACGGAGCCAAAGTCCAGATTCTCACTGATCATAAGAGCTTGAAGTACATTTTCACTCAGCCTGAGTTGAACTTGAGACAAAGAAGATGGATTGAGTATGTTGCTGATTATGATCTGGACATATCATACCATCTAGACAAGGCTAACCTATTGGCTGATGCCTTAAGCCGGAGAAGGGCAGATGTCTCGGCCGAAAGAGAAGCGGATGAACTAGAAGGGATGGTTCGGTCACTACATCTAAATTCCTTGGTTGGACGTGATGAGCCATTGGGATCCGAGGAAGTGGATCAGGCCGATCTTTACCAGGATACAGCAGGCCAAGAGTCTGGATGAGAACTTGCAAAAAGTGGCTCTTAACGATAAGGCGGAGTATCAGATCACAAGCAACAAAACAATCTGGGTGAATGGCCGAGTAAGTGTTCCAAACAGCAAGGGGCTTAAAGAAGAGATTATGAGTCAGGCTCTTAAGTCAAAGTTCTCAGTCCACCCCATGCTGAATAAGATGTATAGGGATTTAAAAAGGTACTGTCACTGCGTAAGGATGAAAACAGCCGAGTGGGTGGCGAGGTGTCCTACTTGCCAGCTTCTGAAGGCCGAACATCAAGTGCCCAATGGTATGCTCCAGAAATCCCCCATACCAGGGTGGAAGTGGGATCACATCACAATGGATTTTGTGACCAGTTTTCCTACGACCAGGAACCAAAAGGATGCGGTTTGGGTGGTGGTTGACAGACTAACCAAGTCGGCCCACTTCTTACCAATACAGAAAGGAGATGGAGTGGATCAGATCGTGAGGATTTACTTGGACGAGATAGTACGTCTGCATGGAGTGTCGGCTAGTATTGTCTCGGACAGAGACTCTAGGTTCACCTCTTACTTCTGGCAGGCTTTTCAAAAAGCCTTAGGAACAAGAATGAACATGAGCACAGCCTATCATCCTCAGACGGATGGGCAGTCAGAGAGGACAATCCAGACATTGGAGGACATGTTAAGGGCCGTGGTGTTGGATTGGGGCGACTCATGGGAAAAGCATCTACCCTTGGTCGAGTTTGCCTACAACAACAGTTTCCATACTAGCATTGGGATGTCACCTTATGAAGCACTGTATGGACGACCTTGCAGGACGCGATTATGCTGGACCCTAGTGGGGGAGAGGAGCATGTTGGGTCCTGAGATAGTGGAAGAAACCACCGAGAAAATAAGGTTCTTAAAGGAGAAAATGAAAGAAACACAGGATCGTCAAAAGAGTTATGCATATAGACGAAGGAAACATTCAAAGGGAGGGCTAGAGTTTCTGGCAGAAGAAAACTAGACCCTAGGTACTTGGGTCCGTTCAGAATCATAGAAATAGTTGGGGCTGTGGCTTATAAGTTGGAACTGCCACCAGCCATGGATGCGTTCCACAACATGTTTCATGTGTCCCAACTCCAAAAATGTTTGTCTGATCAGGACATAGTCCTACACGAGATCCCTACAGATTTGGGTAAGAATCTGACTCTAGAGACGAGGCCGGTCCGCATAGTGGATCGAACAGAAAAGACAACAAGGAAGAAGATCATTCCCATGATCAAGGTCGTGTGGGAATACAATGGCAAGGATGTAATCACTTGGGAAACAGAGGCAAGGATGAAGGCCGAGTATCCTGAGTGGTATGATCAGGTGGTCCCCGAGGAAAACACATGATGAGGATTCGAGGACGAATCCATCCCAAGTGGGGGAGACTTCTCATGTCCCCAGTCCGAGATAGGATCGTTGGGATGAGCCATGGTGCGGGGAGATGCACCAGTCAGGTCATTAGACCAGTAGACAAGCGTATCATGGCTCAGACATAGAGTTAAGGGCATCAAAGTGTTAAGACTTAACCAGGGTGAAGAAAGAATGGGTTTTAATAGAGCTGGACGAGTGATGTGGGTGCTGGACGGGAAGCGGCCGAGCTTGGGCAGCTCAGGGAAGCTCAATGGGAGCTCAGTCAGTATGCATCAGCTCGTGGAGCTAGAAGGACTACCTCACTCAGCTGGGACCAGCTAGCAGTCAGCTCAACTCAGCTGGGGCCGAGTGTTCATGTCCTGGATGGTTGGGCGGTTACTAGGACGGTTATGGTGGTTTGGTTAGATGGTCCGGCTACGGTATGGACGGTCAGTTAAAGGGCTTGGCCTTGGCTTCAGGATAGAGAACCGACAGGGACAAGGACATGAGCAGTTGGAGGCAGTTGAGGACCGGTTGGGGGCAGTTATGCCGAACGGTTGCAAAGGGAGAGAGACACCTTTTCGTTTTAAACTCCCACCCGTTCGGCCCCATGGCTGTTCCGACTCCCTCTCTCTATAAATACAGAGCCCTGGATCCAGGATCCCAGAATTTGACACAGAATTCTTGAGGGGAACCTCTGCAAAAATCGTGAGAGACAAACCCCAGAAAGAGAAGAGAGAACCGGCGATCCAAGGAGAACCACGTGAGAGGCTTGGCTGTTCCAGGAGAAACCGGATCGTGGGAAGCAAGGCCTGAGGAGATGGATACCAGACAGAGAGACAGAGAGAAGGAAAAAGAGAAGGAGATGGCGCCTGGGGAGAGAACGCCTAAGGTCAGTGGTGTGGACGGCAAGTGATCGGCCCGAGACGGCTGATGATCCGATCGGGCTTGTGGCCGGTTTGCTATGCGCCTACATCTACTCTCTCTATCTCTTTAGATTTGCTTGTCCTATGAGATTATTGTGTTCGTTTGTTCTGTTCATACAGGGAAGACTGAACAAGGCCCTGGCCGGTTCAGTATCCAAGTCCTTGGCCTTTGGCCGGACTTTTCATGGTCGGATTTGGATGTTCTAGTGTGTTTTGTTGGAAAACTGTTTATGGGAATCTCTTAGTTGGGAGTTATCAGAGATTATCATGAATTTTAATTAGTTTTTGGGAATTTATTTGAGTATGTTGGTTTGGACAGGTTATAGATTCTAAGTAGCCGAACCATGCTTATCTAGACTTGATGTTAGGATATCGGCCTTATGAATGTGCATTGTGTCTTGTGTAGTTTCAGGATCGGACATGGACCGTGGTAAGGGAAAGGCACCGTGAAGACTCAGGCCATGAGAAGATGTGTGGTGAATGGGTCATTGTAGATAGATGTGAAATACTGATAGCCTATTGTGCAACTTGTGAACTTATGTTAGACTAAGTGTGTATAACTTATTAGGACGAACCTAAGAATGATGTATGAATCTCAGTTTATATTTATACAATTGATTTGCCCCTTATGTTTCCTTGTTTAGATTTATTGTATTGAACCTCAGTTGAATTGAATTGAATTTACAAAGATAAGAATTAAAACTTGGTTAACTCGGACTTAGATTGAAAGGATAAGGCCGCAGATCAGTTTGGGCAGCCACAGATGGCCTGTGTGTGCTGACGGACACCACACAGAGTCCTGTGTTTGCTGACGGACACCCACAGACGTCCTGTGTGTACTGAACAAACAGCCCACGGGACATCACACAACCCTTGGTAACTCGTGACCTTTGGCCACTCGTGCCTCTTGGACATGACCAACCGTTTAGCCCAACA
Source organism: Brassica rapa (assembly GCF_000309985.2). Taxonomy (NCBI): domain Eukaryota; kingdom Viridiplantae; phylum Streptophyta; class Magnoliopsida; order Brassicales; family Brassicaceae; genus Brassica; species Brassica rapa. The sequence goes on from NW_022610036.1 coordinate 5,055, forward strand.
GCCCAGTCTATGTTGCAATTCGAACCGACCATCTAACCGACCAGCATCTAGGTTAGCGGTTTGGTTATGACCGGCCAAGTCTAGGGACGTGTCCCTTGGACTGAACCAACACAACCCTTCGTGTATAATCAGAAAGAAGAGAAAGGGCCGGATAGAAACAAGAAGAGGAGAAGCGGTTAGGTCTAATGGACCGACCAGAGCCGCGGTGCGATCACAAGGACCGTCGTTCGGTCTGATGGAGCCATAGCCCACCACGTACGTTCTGAACCGTGTCAGGTTTCTCCATGCTCTTCTCCTGCTCTCGGTCTCCCATACTTGATCAGAGGTTGCTTCACAAACGATCAGATCGCCGGAAAACCTAACCACCACACAATCGGCCTTGCTTTGGCCGGAAACTCTCTCTTTCTTTCTTTCTCTCTCTCTACGATTTTTCTGAGTATTTTACTCTGGAATTGGATGATTGAAATCGACAGAGAGGACCCCATATTTATAGAAAACGAGGGGGGGTAAGTCTTGCCCCACGAACAGGCATGACTGGCCAGCGGATGGGCACAATCGGCCAAGGGTTACACCCTCTCGGCCGCATGCGTCCCTTCGCCAATACCGCATGGGATTGGGTCGGACAGAGGCCCAAGGCCTTACCCAATCCCTCTGGACTTAGCCCACGGCCTTGTCCCAAGCCCCAACGGTCCATGGCCTCATGGCCGGACCCCATGTCCCGCCACCAGCCCTGACCCGGACCATCGACCGAAACCCGAAACAGTCCGTCTAGCTGAGATTAGCTGACTCCCAGCTGTCTCAGCTGAGTGGGCTAGTAGTTCAGCTAGTGGAGCTGACTTAGTAGTGGCCGAGCTGGAGTGAGCTTAACCTAACTCCGTTGAGCTGGTCGAGCTACTTGTTCCATCCGTCCAGCTACCGTCTTACTCGTCCTAGCTGACTCTCGACTTGTAGAAGGTTAAGTCTAAGTTTCCTTACGTCCTTAACCTTCTTATATGGCCATGGACAACACTTGTCTTGATGTCCTAAGACTGACTAACAGCCTGCCCACCCTGGAAACGGCTCAGCCGGAGGTAGGGTCCAGCGGCTGGAAGAGCACCGCACGTCGCGTGGTGTCCGGTGCATTCCCAGCGGCCCCTGAAAATCCGGAGGACCGAATGCCGCTCACGCCCGTTCGTACTCATAACCGCATCAGGTCTCCAAGGTGAACAGCCTCTGGTCGATGGAACAATGTAGGCAAGGGAAGTCGGCAAAATGGATCCGTAACTTCGGGAAAAGGATTGGCTCTGAGGGCTGGGCTCGGGGGTCCCAGTTTCGAACCTGTCGACTGTTGGCGGGCTGCTTGAGCTGCTAACTTGGCGCGAGCGGACCACCTCGTGTCGGCCGGGGGACGGACTGGGAACGGCTCTTTCGGGATCTTTTTCCCGGGTGACGAACAGCCAACTATAACTGGTACGGATAAGGGGAATCCGTCTGTTTTATTAAAACAAAAAAACTATGGGACTCTCTTAGGTAGCCACAAACTGCTCGTCAATCTAATAGTGATGCGCATGAATGGAATTCTCCTTTTAGACCCCAAGGACTCCCTTCGGCGGGTCGTTCCGGGCGGAGGGGACATTGTCAGGTGGGGGAGTTTTGCTGGGGCGGCACATCTGTTAAAGATAACGCAGGTGTCCTAAGATGAGCTCAACGAGAACAGATATCTCGTGTGGAACAAAAGGGAAAAGCTCGTTTGATTCTGATTTTCAGTACGAATACGAACCGTGAAAGCGTGGCAGCCAAGCGTTCATAGCGACGTTGCTTTTTGATCCTTCGATGTCGGCTCTTCCTATCATTATGAAGCAGAATTCACCAAGTGTTGGATTGTTCACCCACCAATAGGGAACGTGAGCTGGGTTTAGACCGTCGTGAGACAGGTTAGTTTTACCATACTGATGCCCGCGTCGCAATAGTAATTCAACCTAGAACGAGAGGAACCGTTGATTCGCGCCAATTCGTCATCGCGCTTGGTTGAAAAGCCAGTGGCGCGAAGCTACCCTGCGCTGGATTATGACTGAACGCCTCTAAGTCAGAATCTGGGCTAAAGCGAGCATGCGCCCGCCGCCCAATTGCCGACCCTCAGTAGGAGCTTCGGCTCCCAAGGCACGTGTCGTTGGCTAAGTCCGTTCGGCGGAAGCGCTGTTCGGACCGCCTTGAATTATAATTACCACTGAGCGGCGGGTAGAATCCTTTGCAGATGACTTAAATACGCGACGGGGTATTGTAAGTGGCAGAGTGGCCTTGCTGTCACGATCCACTGAGATTTCAGCCCTTTGTCACTAAGATTCGACCCTCCCCCTTTCCAATCACACGTTCCGCCCCAAAACGTTAAAAAACAAAAAACCCAAAAAAATTCAAGTATATAAGAAGACGTCATCGGAGGTTCGAGATTTTTACTTGGTGAAATTCACTCTCGCCCTAATATTTCAGATTGGCCGATGAAATGCAGCCCACATGTGCACAAGTCTCGGCCAAAAGCATCCTGATGGGAGCATTAAAACCCAAAAGAGTTTTCATTCATCCCTTCAGTACGCTTGCCCTTCAGTACGCTTGGCCTTGATCATACCACAATAAAAACCAAGGGAAAAATGTTAACACTTGGTGGGATTATGAAAAGTCGAGCCAGCATAAGTACACTTGGACCATCAGTTCATTAGAACTCGGGCTAGCATCAATCAGACTGACTTGGACAGTCCAGTCCATCAAAACTCGAGCTCTTGTCCAGATCAGTACACGAACAGTTCACGGAAAGGGCCAGCGTGCTGATATATGTACTGACATGGTGCATCAGTTGTCCAAAATCATAAGTACACGAACAGTCCATGGGAAGAAGAGCATGCTGATATGTGTGGTCAGCGTGCTGATATATGTACTGATCGGCAGTCCATGGACAGTCTATGGTTGTCAAAAACTCAGCCAAAGAAGGACCAGCATGCTGATATGTGAACTGATGGACAGCCACATATGTTCTGAGTGTACTGACGGACAGCCACAAACGTCCTGTGTGTGCTGACGGACACACACGGACGTCCTAAGTGTGCTGACGAACACACACGGATGGCCTGTGTGTACTAAACAGACAGCCAATGTGGGCCAAAATCATCCGAACAGTCCACGGGAAGGGCCAGCATGCTGAGTCCAAGAACCAGCGTGCTGATATGTTTACTGATGGACAGCCACGGACTTCCTGTGTGTGGTGACGGACACACACAGACAGCCACGGACGTCCTGTGTGTGCTGACGGACACACAGGGACGTCCTGTATGTGCTGACAGACACCCACAGACATCCGGTGTGTGTTGAAGGACACACACAGACAGCCACGGACGTCCTGTGTGTGCTGGCGGACACCCATGAACGTCCTGTGTGTACTGAACAGACAGCCCACGGGGGCCAAAATCACCCGAACAGTCCACGGGAAGGGTCAGCGTGCTGAGTCCAAGGACCACGTGCTGATACGTGTACTGATGGATTCCACTGGACGTCCTGTGTGTGCTGACGGATACCCACGGACACCCACACAGACAGCCACAAACGTCATGTGTGTGCTGACGGACACACACGGACGTCCTGTGTGTGCTGACGGACAAGCACAGATGTCCTGTGTGTATTGAACAGACAGCCCACGGGGCCAAAATCACCCAAACAGTCCACGGGAAGGGTCAGCATGCTGAGTCCAAGGACCAACGTGCTGATATGTGCACTGATAGACAGCCACGGACGTCCTGTGTGTGCTGACGGACACACACGGACAACCATGGACAGCCAGGACGTCCTGTGTGTGCTGACGGACACACACGTATGTCCTATGTGTGGTGATGGACACTCACGGACGTCCTGTGTCTACTGAACAGACAGCCCATGTGGGCCAAAAATCACCCGAACAGTCCAAAGAAGGTCTATGGTTGTCCAAAATCAGCCACGGGAAGGACCAAGTACTGATATGTGAACTGATGGACAGCCACAGACATTCTGTGTGTTGACGGACAGCCACGACGTCCTGTGTGTGCTGACGGACACACACGGACGTCCTGTGTGTGCTGACGAACACACACGGACGGCCTGTGTGTACTGAACAGACAGCCAACGTGGGCCAAAGTCACCCGAACAGTCCACGGGAAGGGCCAGAATGCTGAGTCTAAGGACAGCGCGCTGATATGTTTACTGATGGACAGCCACAGACGTCCTGTGTGTGCTGACATACACACACGAACACACACAGACAGCCACAGACGTCCTGTGTGTGCTGGCGGACACCCACGGCCGTCCTGTATGTACTGAACAGACAGACCACGTGGGCCAAAATCACCCAAACAGTCCACGGGAAGGGCCAGCGTGCTGAGTCCAAAGACCAACGTGCTGATATGTGTACTGATGGACAGCCACGGACGTCCTGTGTGTGCTGACGGACACACATGGACACACAGACTGCCACAGACGTTCTGTGTGTGCTGACGGACACACAGGGACATCCTGTGTGTGCTGATGGACACCCACGGACGTCCTCTGTGTGCTGACGGACACACACAGACACACATGGACAGCCACGGACGTCCTGTGTGTGCTGACGGACAGCCACAGACGTCCTGTGTGTGCTGGCGGACACCCACGGACGTCCTGTGTGTACTGAACAGACAGACCCAAACAGTCCACGGGAAGGGCCAGCATGCTGAGTCCAAGGACCAACGTGCTGATATGTGTACTGATGGACAGCCACGGACGTCCTGTGTGTGCTGACAGACACACACGGACACACATACAGCCACAGACGTCCTGTGTGTGCTGACGGACACACAGGGACGTCCTGTGTGTGCTGATGGACACCCACGGACGTTCTGTGTGTGCTGACGGACACACACAGACACACACGGACACACACGGACGTCCTGTGTGTGCTGACAGACAGCCACAGACATCCTGTGTGTGCTGGCGGACACCCACGGACGTTCTGTGTGTACTGAACAGACAGACCCAAACAGTCCATGGGAAGGGCCAGCGTGCTGAGTCTAAGGACCAACGTGCTGATATGTGTACTGATGGACAGCCACGGACTTCCTGTGTGTGCTGACGGACACACATGGACACACACAGACAGCCACTGACGTCCTGTGTGTGCTGACGGACACACATGGACGTCTTGTGTGTGCTGATAGACACCCTCAGACGTCGTGTGTGTGCTGAAGGACACACACTGACAGCCACAGACAGCCACGGACGTCATGTGTGTGCTGACGGACAGCCACAGACGTCCTGTGTGTGCTGACGGACAGCCACAGACAGCCACAGACGTCTAGTGTGTGCTGGCGGACAACCACGGACGTCCTGTGTTTACTGAACACACAGCCCACCTGGGCCAAAATCACCAAACAGTTCATGGGAAGGGCCAGCGTGCTGAGTCCAAGGACCAACATGCTGATATGTGTACTGATGGACAGCCACGAACGTTCTGTGTGTGCTGACGGACACAGACGGACACACACGGACACACACAGACAGCCACAGACGTCCTGTGTGTGCTGACGGACACCCACAGACGTCCTGTGTGTACTGAACAGACAGCCCACGCGGGCCAAAATCACCCGAATAGTCCACGGGGAGGGTCAGCGTGCTGAGTCCAAGGACCAACGTGCTGATATGTGTACTGATGGACAGCCACAGACGTCCTGTGTGTGCTGACGGATACACACGGACACACATGGACAGCCACGGACATCCTGTGTGTGCTGACGGACACACACGGACGTCATGTGTGTGCTGACGGACACCCACAGGCGTCCTGTGTGTACTGAGCAGACAGCCCACGTGGGCCAAAATCACCCGAACATTCCACGAGAAGGTTAGCGTGCTGAGTCCAAGGACCAATGTGGTGATATGTGTACTGATGAACAGCCACGAACGTCTCGTGTGTGCTGACGGACACACACGGACAGCTACTGATGTCCTGTGTGTGCTGACGGACAGCCACAGACAGCCACGGACGTCCTGTGTGTGCTGGCGGACACCCACAGACGTCCTGTGTGTACTGAACAGACAGCCCACGTGGGACAAAATCTCCCAATCAGTCCACCGGAAGGGCCAGAATGCTGAGTCCAAGGACCAACGTGCTAATATGTGTACTGATGGACAGCCACGGACGTCCTGTGTGTGCTGACGGACACACACGGACACACATGGACAGCCACGGACGTCCTGTGTGTGCTGCTGGACACACACGGACGTCATGTGTGTGCTGACGAACACCCACGGACGTCCTGTGTGTGCTGACGGACACACACGGACACTCACGGACAATCACGGATGTCCTGTGTGTGATGACGGACAGCCACGGACGTCCTGTGTGTGCTGGCAGACACCCACGGACACACACGGACAGTCACGGACGTCCTGTGTGTTATGACGGACAGCCACAGATGTCCTGAGTGATAGACTGCGGTCCACAGATCAGTACATGGAGCCAAACACACGGACGTCATGTGTGTGCTGACGGACACAAACAGACACACAAGGACATCCACTTACGTCCTCTGTGTGCTGGCGGACAGCCACGGACGTCCTGTGTGTGCTGGCGGATACCCACAGACGTCCTGTGTGTGCTGGCGGACACCCACAGACGTCCTGTGTGTACTGAACAGACAGCCCACGTGGGACAAAATCACCCAAACAGTCCACGGGAAGGGCCAGGGTGCTGAGTCCAAGGACCAACGTGCTGATATGTGTACTGATGGACAGCCACGGACGTCCTGTGTGTGCTGACGGACACACACGGACGTCATGTGTGTGCGGACGGACACCCACAGACGTCCTATGTGTACTGACCAGACAGCCCTCGTGGGCCAAAATCACCCGAACAGTCCACGGGAAGGGTCAGCGTGCTGAGTCCAAGGACCAACGTGCTGATATGTGTACTGATGGACAGCCACGGACTTCCTGTATGTGCTGACAAACACACATGGACACACACAGACAGCCACTGACGTCCTGTGTGTGCTGACGGACACACATGGACGTCTTGTGTGTGCTGAGAGACACCCACAGACGTCCTGTGTGTGCTGAAGGACACACACTGACAGCCACAGACAGCCACAGACGTCTTGTGTGAGCTGACGGAGAGCCACAGACAGCCACGGACGTCTAGTGTGTGCTGGCGGACACACACGGACGTCCTGTGTGTACTGAACACACAGCCCACCTGGGCCAAAATCACCCAAACAGTTCATGGGAAGGGCCAGCGTGCTGAGTCCAAGGACCAACGTGCTGATATGTGTACTGATGGACAGCCACGAACGTCCTGTGTGTGCTGACGGACATAGACGGACACACACAGACACACACAGACAGCCACAGACGTCCTGTGTGTGCTGACGGACACCCACAGACGTCCTGTGTGTACTGAACAGACAGCCCACGCGGGCCAAAATCACCCGAATAGTCCACGGGGAGGGTCAGCGTGCTGAGTCCAAGGACCAACGTGCTGATATATGTACTGATGGACAGCCATAGACGTCTTGTGTGTGCTGACGGATACACACGGACACACATGGACAGCCACGAACATCCTGTGTGTGCTGACGGACACACACGGACGTCATGTGTGTGCTGACGGACACCCACGGACGTCCTGTGTGTACTGAACAGACAGCCCACGTGGGCCAAAATCACCCGAACAGTCCACGGAAAGGTCAGCGTGCTGAGTCCAAGGACCAATGTGCTGATATGTGTACTGATGGACAGCCACGAACGTCTTGTGTGTGCTGACGGACACACACGGACAGCTACTGATGTCCTGTGTGTGCTGACGGACAGCCACACACAGCCACGGACGTCCTGTGTGTGCTGGCGGACACCCACGGACGTCCTGTGTGTACTGAACAGACAGCCCACGTGGGACAAAATCTCCCAAACAGTCCACGGGAAGGGCCAGAGTGCTGAGTCCAAAGACCAACGTGCTGATATGTGTACTGATGGACAGCCACGGACGTCCTGTGTGTGCTGAGGGACACACACGGACACACATGGATAGCCACGGACGTCCAGTGTGTGCTGCTGGACACACACGGACGTCATGTGTGTGCTGACGGACACCCACGGACGTCCGGTGTGTGCAAACGGACACACACGGACACACACGGACAATCACGGATGTCCTGTGTGTGATGACGGACAGCCACGGACGTCCTGTTTGTGCTGGCAGACAACCACGGACACACACGGACAGTCACGAACGTCCTGTGTGTGATGACGGACAGCCACAGATGTCTTGTGTGATAGACTGCGGTCCACAGATCAGTACATGGAGCCGAACACACGGACGTCATGTGTGTGCTGACGGACACACACGGACACACAAGGACATCCACTGACGTCCTGTGTGTGCTGGCGGACAGCCACAGACGTCCTGTGTGTGCTGGCGGATACCTACAGACGTCCTGTGTGTGCTGGCGAACACCCACAGACGTCCTGTGTGTACTGAACAGACAGCCCACGTGGGACAAAATCACCCAAACAGTCCACGGGAAGGGCCAGGGTGCTGAGTCCAAGGACCAACGTGCTGATATGTGTACTGATGGACAGCCACGAACGTCCTGTGTGTGCTGACGGACATAGACGGACACACACAGACACACACAGACAGCCACAGACGTCCTGTGTGTGCTGACGGACACCCACAGACGTCCTGTGTGTACTGAACAGACAGCCCACGCGGGCCAAAATCACCCGAATAGTCCACGGGGAGGGTCAGCGTGCTGAGTCCAAGGACCAACGTGCTGATATATGTACTGATGGACAGCCATAGACGTCTTGTGTGTGCTGACGGATACACACGGACACACATGGACAGCCACGAACATCCTGTGTGTGCTGACGGACACACACGGACGTCATGTGTGTGCTGACGGACACCCACGGACGTCCTGTGTGTACTGAACAGACAGCCCACGTGGGCCAAAATCACCCGAACAGTCCACAGGAAGGTCAGCGTGCTGAGTCCAAGGACCAATGTGCTGATATGTGTACTGATGGACAGCCACGAACGTCTTGTGTGTGCTGACGGACACACACGGACAGCTACTGATGTCCTGTGTGTGCTGACGGACAGCCACACACAGCCACGGACGTCCTGTGTGTGCTGGCGGACACCCACGGACGTCCTGTGTGTACTGAACAGACAGCCCACGTGGGACAAAATCTCCCAAACAGTCCACGGGAAGGGCCAGAGTGCTGAGTCCAAAGACCAACGTGCTGATATGTGTACTGATGGACAGCCACGGACGTCCTGTGTGTGCTGAGGGACACACACACGGACACACATGGATAGCCACGGACGTCCAGTGTGTGCTGCTGGACACACACGGACGTCATGTGTGTGCTGACGGACACCCACGGACGTCCGGTGTGTGCAAACGGACACACACGGACACACACGGACAATCACGGATGTCCTGTGTGTGATGACGGACAGCCACGGACGTCCTGTTTGTGCTGGCAGACAACCACGGACACACACGGACAGTCACGAACGTCCTGTGTGTGATGACGGACAGCCACAGATGTCCTGTGTGATAGACTGCGGTCCACAGATCAGTACATGGAGCCGAACACACGGACGTCATGTGTGTGCTGACGGACACACACGGACACACAAGGACATCCACTGACGTCCTGTGTGTGCTGGCGGACAGCCACAGACGTCCTGTGTGTGCTGGCGGATACCTACAGACGTCCTGTGTGTGCTGGCGAACACCCACAGACGTCTTGTGTGTACTGAACAGACAGCCCACGTGGGACAAAATCACCCAAACAGTCCACGGGAAGGGCCAGGGTGCTGAGTCCAAGGACCAACGTGCTGATATGTGTACTGATGGACAGCCACGGACGTCCTGTGTGTGCTGACGGACACACACGGACGTCATGTGTGTGCGGACGGACACCCACGGCCGTCCTGTGTGTACTGAACAGACAGCCCACGTGGGCCAAAATCACCCGAACAGTCCACGGGAAGGGTCAGCGTGCTGAGTCCAAGGACCAACGTGCTGATATGTGTACTGATGGACAGCCACGGACATCCTGTGTTTGCTGACGGACACACACGGACACACACGGACAGCCACGGAAATCCTGTGAGTGCTGACGGACACCCACGGACGTCCTTTGTGTACTTAACAGACAGCCCACGTGGGCCAAAATCACCCGAACAATCCACGGGAAGGGCCAGCGAGCTGATGTGTTTACTGATGGACAGCCACAGACATCCTGTGTGTGCTGACGGACACACACACACACACACGGACGTCTTGTGTGTGCTGACGGACACACACGGACGTCCTTTGTGTACTGACAGATAGCCACGAACAGCCACGAACATCCTGTGTATGCTGGCGGACACCCACATACACACACAGATAGCCACAGACGTCCTGTGTGTGCTGACAGACAGCCACGAACAGCCTCAAACGTCATGTGTGTGCTGGCGGACACCCACGGATGTCCTGTGTGTACTGAACAGACAGCCCACGTGGGCCAAAATGACCCAAACAGTCCACAGGAAGGGCCAGCGTGCTGAGTCCAAGGACCAACGTGCTGATATGTGTACTGATGGACAGCCACGGACGTCCTGTGTGTGCTGACGAACACAGACGGACACACACAGACAGCCACAGACGTCCTGTATGTGATGGCGGACACCCACAGACGTCCTGTCTGTACTCAACAGACAGCCCAAGAGGGCCAAAATCACCCGAACTGTCCACGGGAAGGGTCAGCGTGCTGAGTCCAAGGACCAACGTGCTGATATGTGTACTGATGGACAGCCACGGACGTCCTGTGTGTGCTGACAAACACACACAGACACACACGGACAGCCACGGACGTCCTGTGTGTGCTGACAGACACAGACGGAAAGACACGGACAGCCACTGACGTCCTGTGTGTACTGACCAGACAGCCCATGTGGGCCAAAATCATCCAAACAGTCCACGGGAAGGGCCAGCGTGCTGAGGCCAAGGACCAGTGTGCTGATAATTGTACTGATGGACAGCCACGGCCGTCCTGTGTGTGCTGACAGACACACACGGACGTCCTGTGTGTGCTGACGGACACAGATGGACGTCCTATGTGTGCTGACGGACAGCCATTGACAGCCACGAACGTCCTGTGTGTGCTGGCGGACACCCACATACACACACGGACACACACGGACAGCCACAGACGTCATGTGTGTGCTGACGGACAGCCACAGACAGCCACGGACGTCCTGTGTGTGCTGGCGGTTGTAAGACCCGATCCCGGCCGCCTAGGCCGCGGTCGATGCCTCCCGTCGCTCGGTCCACTTCCTGGCCGAACCTCTTAATTTTTGCCCTTTATTTATAATATCGCCTAAAGGCGAGGGCTAACTTAGATCTTAGCTAAAGACTTCCCTAGTCATTAATAGCCTAGATCCTTTCAACAGATACGCAGCGGATTATTCTGTAGTTAACCATTGGTCTAAAACCAATCTAACACTTGTCTGGTCGAATCACCTTAGCCTTGGTCAGTTTACTCAACTACCAATTTGCTTAAAGGTCAATACTAAACCCAAACCAAGCCATACAATTATGAGGTTCCATTCCCCTAAACCATTCTATCTAGATCTACATAAGTAAATGCTAGATCATACCTTTGCCACATCTACGGAGCTTATTAGCTCATCGGTCCTCCATTGACTCGAATTGCTCTTGCTTGACAGCTGGACCACGATCACTCAATGATCTTACTTAAGGTCCTTATCTTGATTCCTGCATCAAACAACTCCCCTAGGTACTTAGTCATTCAACCAACCATCCCCACAGACATACGTAACCTTTGAGAAGTCTTTGAAAGGATAAGGGTTTACATCTGGCCTTTCTCGGCTCATGCACACTCAAACATCCCCTTGCCATATAGGCAATAGTACCCAATCCATATTTTGGACTGACAAATCTCATTAGATCCTAAGTCAATCAACCAACAATCCTCACATGACTTGGAACTGATGAGTCATCATCTGGCCTGACCGGCTTTGGGACTTAACCCAAACAACATATATGATTTGTTCATACCAAACGATGCATTCCTTAATCAGATTAGTTCCGACACCTTGAACTATCATTCAGAGGTCAGGTCGTCCATACTCAACCATGATCAGATCTTACACGGCCTTCCTTGAACAATCACACTTAGGCTCAGTATCTATGGTCTACGACACATAGTACTAGCCATACACTTCGTCATCACTCTTAGCCAATCTCGAAGCTATCAACACCAAGGTTGATATCTAGAAGCATCACATCAATACTCTTATTCCAGCAACGTGACTATCCATACTAGTGCTCGGCCATCGAACCATCGTCATGAAACATGATCCGACCACCAGACTTGATAGGCCATCGTCTACTTAGCAGGTACTGATATAACCGGCCTTCCATTGCCATCATGTGGGTCTACGCCCTACATAATGCATATGGCGCCTATCCTACTCACCAACCCAAGGTTTATTGTAAGATATCCCACTTAGCCTTTGCGTCTAAAGCCATCCAACCATATCCGGATCGTCCATAGTCCCGTCTAACCGTCTGGTTAAGATCTACGTGCGATCGACCAGTTATAAGTCTGGCCAAAAGGCTCACGGACCTTCTTACCTGATCCGACCCAAAGCCTGGATCCATACCAGAGAGTAAGGCCCAAGACCAAACCGGATTGCCTTGCAACCAATCAGACCTTGCGACACAACACTCCGGTTAAACTAACCGTCCATCCGTTTGACTATGCAGCCGCGGACTGTCCACTTGGTTCGGCCTAAGCCTTACACCAATGGCACCGTTTGAACTCACAACCCTTTGGGAACTAGTACCCTTTGGACACTCGTGCCTCTTGGCAACTCATGACCCTTGGCAACTCGCACCCATTCAGATTTTCCACCGTTCGACCTAACTGTCCGTATGGACTGTCTGGTCTGTACGTGTGTCCGGCCTATGGCCAAAGGACCACGCCTTAACCTACACAAGTCATGAACCATTGTGACTGTTCAGGGAAGGGTTGGAACCGTTCAGAACAGAACAGAACCGCCCCTATCCAATCGGATCACCTGAGGCCGGTTTAGACCATGCGCGCGCCTAACTCGACGGTTATGGACCGCGACCGCATTACTCTACCAGAACCACGGTTTTAACCAATCCCAACATATACACAGCCACGCCAATGTACAGAAGGAGTAGAAGAAGAATTGGATGAAAAGA
>NW_022610037.1:0-25838 GCF_000309985.2 Brassica rapa
GATGAAAAGTTATATCCCACTTTCAAATCAGGTGATTCCAGTTTCCCATTTGGGAATAGCACAGCTTCTTCGTCCTTCCAATCAAACCAGGATGAATCTCTTTGTGAGAAGCTTGATTTGGATACATAAATGGTGGAGAATCACCAGGAAGTTAATAAATCTCATAGTAGTTGGGATGAAGAAGTTATCCCACTTTTCAAATCAGGTGATTCAGTTCCCAGTTTGGAATAGCACAGCTTCTTCGTCCTTCCAATCAAACCAGGATGAATCTCTTTTGAGAAGCTTGATTTGATACATAAAGTGGTGGAGAATCACCAGGAGTTTGAATAAATCTCATAGGAGTGGGATGAAGAAGTTATCCCACTTTCAAATCAGGATTCAGTTTCCCAAATTGGTGAATAGCACAGCTTCTTCGTCCTTCCAATCAAACCAGGATGAATCTCTGTGTGAAAGCTTGATTTGGATACATAAAGTGGTGGAGAATCATCAGGAAGTTGAATAAACCTCATAGGATTGGGATGAAGAAGTTATCCCACTTTCAAATCAGGTGATTCCAGTTTCCCAGTTTGGAATAGCACAGCTTCTTCGTCCTTCCAATCAAACCAGGATGAATCTCTTTGTGAGAAGCTTGATTTGGATACATAAAGTGGTGGAGAATCATCAGGAAGTTGAATAAATCTCATAGGAGTTGGATGAAGAAGTTATCCCATTCAAATCAGATTCCAGTTTCCCAGTTTGGAATAGCACAGCTTCTTCGTCCTTCCAATCAAACCAGGATGAATCTCTTTGTGAGAAGCTTGATTTGGATACATAAAGTGGTGGAGAATCACCAGGAAGTTGAATAAATCTCATAGGAGTTGGGATGAAGAAGTTATCCCACTTTCAAATCAGGTGATTCTAGTTTTCCCAGTTTGGAATAGCACAGCTTCTTCGTCCTTCCAATCAAACCAGGATGAATCACTTTGTGAGAAGCTTGATTTGGATACATAAAGTGGTGGAAAATCATCAGGAAGTTGAATAAATCTCATAGGAGTTGGGATGAAGAAGTTATCCCACTTTCAAATCAGGTGATTCCAGTTTCCCAGTTTGGGAATAGCACAGCTTCTTCGTCCTTCCAATCAAACCAGGATGAATCTCTTTGTGAGAAGCTTGATTTGGATACATAAAGTGGTGGAGAATCATCAGGAAGTTGAATAAATCTCATAGAGTTGGGATGAAGAAGTTATCCCACTTTCAAATCAGGTGATTCCAGTTTCCCAGTTGGGAATAGCACAGCTTCTTCGTCCTTCCAATCAAACCAGGATGAATCTCTTTGTGAGAAGCTTGATTTGGATACATAAAGTGGTGGAGAATCATCAGGAAGTTGAATAAATCTCATAGGAGTTGGATGAAGAAGTTATCCCACTTTCAAATCAGGTGATTCCAGTTTCCCAGTTTGGGAATAGCACAGCTTCTTCGTCCTTCCAATCAAACCAGGATGAATCACTTTGTGAGAAGCTTGATTTGGATACATAAAGTGGTGGAGAATCATCAGGAAGTTGAATAAATCTCATAGGAGTTGGGATGAAGAAGTTATCCCACTTTCAAATCAGGTGATTCCAGTTTCCCAGTTTGGGAATAGCACAGCTTCTTCGTCCTTCCAATCAAACCAGGATGAATCACTTTGTGAGAAGCTTGATTTGGATACATAAAGTGGTGGAGAATCATCAGGAAGTTGAATAAATCTCATAGGAGTTGGGATGAAGAAGTTATCCCACTTTCAAATCAGGTGATTCTTGTTTCCCAGTTTGGGAATAGCACAGCTTCTTCGTCCTTCCAATCAAACCAGGATGAATCACTTTGTGAGAAGCTTGATTTGGATACATAAAGTGGTGGAGAATCACAGGAAGTTGAATAAATCTCATAGAGTGGGATGAAGAGTTATCCCACTTTCAAATCAGGTGATTCCAG
The DNA here is from genome assembly GCF_000309985.2 of Brassica rapa. NCBI lineage: Eukaryota > Viridiplantae > Streptophyta > Magnoliopsida > Brassicales > Brassicaceae > Brassica > Brassica rapa. The sequence continues at coordinate 1,951 of NW_022610037.1, forward strand.
TTTCCCAGTTTGGGAATAGCACAGCTTCTTCGTCCTTCCAATCAAACCAGGATGAATCTTTGTGAGAAGCTTGATTTGGATACATAAAGTGGTGGAGAATCATCAGGAAGTTGAATAAATCTCATAGGAGTTGGGATGAAGAAGTTATCCCACTTTCAAATCAGGTGATTCCAGTTTCCCAGTTTGGGAATAGCACAGCTTCTTCGTCCTTCCAATCAAACCAGGATGAATCACTTTGTGAGAAGCTTTATTTGGATACATAAAGTGGTGGAGAATCATCAGGAAGTTGAATAAATCTCATAGGAGTTGGGATGAAGAAGTTATCCCACTTTCAAATCAGGTGATTCCAGTTTCCCAGTTTGGGAATAGCACAGCTTCTTCGTCCTTCCAATCAAACCAGGATGAATCACTTTGTGAGAAGCTTGATTTGGATACAAAAAGTGGTGGAGAATCATCAGGAAGTTGAATAAATCTCATAGGAGTTGGGATGAAGAAGTTATCCCACTTTCAAATCATGGGATTCCAGTTTCCCAGTTTGGGAATAGCACAGCTTCTTCGTCGTTCCAATCAAACCAGGATGAATCTCTTTGTGAGAAGCTTGATTTGGATACATAAAGTGGTGGAGAATCATCAGGAAGTTGAATAAATCTCATAGGAGTTGGGATGAAGAAGTTATCCCACTTTCAAATCAGGTGATTCCAGTTTCCCAGTTTGGGAATAGCACAGCTTCTTCGTCCTTCCAATCAAACCAGGATGAATCTCTTTGTGAGAAGCTTGATTTGGATACATAAAGTGGTGGAGAATCACCAGGAAGTTGAATAAATCTCATAGGAGTTGGGATGAAGAAGTTATCCCATTTCAAATCAGGTGATTCCAGTTTCCAGTTTGGGAATAGCACAGCTTCTTCGTCCTTCCAATCAAACCAGGATGAATCACTTTGTGAGAAGCTTTTTGGATACATAAAGTGGTGGAGAATCATCAGGAAGTTGAATAAATCTCATAGGAGTTGGGATGAAGAAGTTATCCCACTTTCAAATCAGGTGATTCCAGTTTCCCAGTTTGGGAATAGCACAGCTTCTTCGTCCTTCCAATCAAACCAGGATGAATCTCTTTGTGAGAAGCTTGATTTGGATACATAAAGTGTGGAGAATCATCAGGAAGTTGAATAAATCTCATAGGAGTTGGGATGAAGAAGTTATCCCACTTTCAAATCAGGTGATTCCAGTTTCCCAGTTTGGGAATAGCACAGCTTCTTCGTCCTTCCAATCAAACCAGGATGAATCTCTTGTGAGAAGCTTGATTTGGATACATAAAGTGGTGGAGAATCACCAGGAAGTTGAATAAATCTCATAGGAGTTGGAATGAAGAAGTTATCCCATTTTCAATCAGGTGATTCCAGTTTCCAGTTTGGGAATAGCACAGCTTCTTCGTCCTTCCAATCAAACCAGGATGAATCACTTTGTGAGAAGCTTGATTTGGATACATAAAGTGGTGGAGAATCATCAGGAAGTTGAATAACCTCATAGGAGTTGGGATGAAGAAGTTATCCCACTTTCAAATCAGGTGATTCCAGTTTCCCAGTTTGGGAATAGCACAGCTTCTTCGTCCTTCCAATCAAACCAGGATGAATCACTTTGTGAGAAGCTTGATTTGGATACATAAAGTGGTGGAGAATCATCAGGAAGTTGAATAAATCTCATAGGAGTTGGGATGAAGAAGTTATCCCACTTTCAAATCAGGTGATTCCAGTTTCCCATTTTGGAATAGCACAGCTTCTTCGTCCTTCCAATCAAACCAGGATGAATCTCTTTGTGAGAAGCTTGATTTGGATACATAAAGTGGTGGAGAATCACCAGGAAGTTGAATAAATCTCATAGGAGTTGGGATGAAGAAGTTATCCCACTTTCAAATCAGGTGATTCCAGTTTCCCAGTTTGGGAATAGCACAGCTTCTTCGTCCTTCCAATCAAACCAGGATGAATCTCTTTGTGAGAAGCTTGATTTGGATACATAAAGTGGTGGAGAATCATCAGGAAGTTGAATAAATCTCATAGGAGTTGGGATGAAGAAGTTATCCCACTTTCAAATCAGGTGATTCCAGTTTCCCAGTTTGGGAATAGCACAGCTTCTTCGTCCTTCCAATCAAACCAGGATGAATCTCTTTGTGAGAAGCTTGATTTGGATACATAAAGTGGTGGAGAATCACCAGGAAGTTGAATAAATCTCATAGGAGTTGGGATGAAGAAGTTATCCCACTTTCAAATCAGGTGATTCTAGTTTCCCAGTTTGGGAATAGCACAGCTTCTTCGTCCTTCCAATCAAACCAGGATGAATCTCTTTGTGAGAAGCTTGATTTGGATACATAAAGTGGTGGAGAATCACCAGGAAGTTGAATAAATCTCATAGGAGTTGGGATGAAGAAGTTATCCCACTTTCAAATCAGGTGATTCCAGTTTCCCCAGTTTGGGAATAGCACAGCTTCTTCGTCCTTCCAATCAACCAGGATGAATCACTTGTGAGAAGCTTGATTTGGATACATAAAGTGGTGGAGAATCATCAGGAAGTTGAATAAATCTCATAGGAGTTGGGATGAAGAAGTTATCCCACTTTCAAATCAGGTGATTCCAGTTTCCCAGTTTGGAATAGCACAGCTTCTTCGTCGTTCCAATCAAACCAGGATGAATCACTTTGTGAGAAGCTTGATTTGGATACATAAAGGTGGAGAATCACCAGGAAGTTGAATAAATCTCATAGGAGTTGGGATGAAGAAGTTATCCCACTTTCAAATCAGGTGATTCCAGTTTCCCAGTTTGGGAATAGCACAGCTTCTTCGTCCTTCCAATCAAACCAGGATGAATCACTTTGTGAGAAGCTTGATTTGGATACATAAAGTGGTGGAGAATCATCAGGAAGTTGAATAAATCTCATAGGAGTTGGGATGAAGAAGTTATCCCACTTTCAAATCAGGTGATTCCAGTTTCCCAGTTTGGGAATAGCACAGCTTCTTCGTCCTTCCAATCAAACCAGGATGAATCTCTTTGTGAGAAGCTTGATTTGGATACATAAAGTGGTGGAGAATCATCAGGAAGTTGAATAAATCTCATAGGAGTTGGGATGAAGAATTATATCCACTTTCAAATCAGGTGATTCCAGTTTCCCAGTTTGGGAATAGCACAGCTTCTTCGTCCTTCCAATCAAACCAGGATGAATCACTTTGTGAGAAGCTTGATTTGGATACATAAAGTGGTGAGAATCATCAGGAAGTTGAATAAATCTCATAGGAGTTGGGATGAAGAAGTTATCCCACTTTCAAATCAGGTGATTCTAGTTTCCCAGTTTGGGAATAGCACAGCTTCTTCGTCCTTCCAATCAAACCAGGATGAATCACTTTGTGAGAAGCTTGATTTGGATACATAAAGGTGGAGAATCATCAGGAAGTTGAATAAATCTCATAGGAGTTGGATGAAGAAGTTATCCCACTTTCAAATCAGGTGATTTCTTTTCCCAGTTTGGGAATAGCACAGCTTCTTCGTCCTTCCAATCAAACCAGGATGAATCACTGTTGAGTTGAGCTGAGTATATGTATGAAGAGCTAAGGAGTTGAAGAGGAAAGGAGATGAGGAGCTTAAGAGTTTAGGGAGAGCATGGTACGGACGTCCGTACAAGGCCGTACAAGCCGTACAGTCCGTACCATCCAGCCTCAACCAAACTTACCTTGCACAAGTGAAACGGTAACTATGGAGAGTTACTCAAGTGGAGAAGGATCAGACCGTTAAGGATAAGGGACGCGCATTGCCAGGCTGGGACAGGCTGGAAAGCTAAAGCAACTTTGGTCCAGATGCCATAGCGTGATTGCCTCTTAGTGGCTAATTTGAATCCTTTACTTTGACTTCACATGCTTACTCCTTAACTTGCGATTTGAAAACCCTAGTAGCTCTCCTATATATTGTAACTCATCAACACTAATAAAGATTATGCAGTTTGAGTCTCTCTAATCTCTTAGACACTATGGTTCTCTCTTAGACTCTAAACGTTCTCAAGTTACTTAGTCTTTCATAATCTCTTCTAAACTTCACCTAAAACTCTCACTTACATTCTAGTTACTCTAAAGATCTCTTAATCTCATATGGTATCAGAGCCAGGTTCATTAGAATCTGGGGTTTGATCTTTAGAGAGTTACAAGGCTTTGAAGCTACACGCGAAGCTTTGAAGGTATTGGAGCTGCGCTACGTTCTGTGTTTGTGCGTGACTCAAGACTCAAGGTTGGTGTGTGTACGTGATTCAAGACTCAAGATTTCATCAGATTCAAGCTTTTCAAGTCAAGCTGAGTAAAGATGAGCATGGGTTGAGCATGAGGATGAAGGTGGCGGTTACTTTCAAGGGTAGCAACTACCTTGTGTGGTCTCGGATGGTGAAGACTGCGGTGGGAAGTAAGGGTTTGTGGGGCACATCACAACAGGGGAGGCTCCGAAACTCATTACTCAGGGAGGAGATCAAGAAGAGGTCTCCAATGAAGCGGCTGTGGAGAAATGGCAACAAGAAGACATGCTGGTGATGACGGTTCTACACGCATCCTTGGACCCAGCTATCTTGGATGCTTACAGCTACTGTGAATCAGCCAAAGAGCTGTGGGACACGCTGAAGAAGGTGTATGGGAACACTTCCAACCTCAGCCGTGTGTTTGAAGTGAAGCTAGCGATCAACCGTCTTGCACAAGAGGACATGGAGTTCACTAAGCACTTGGGGAGGTTCAGGTCCTTATGGTCAGAGCTGGAGATGCTGAGGCCGAGCACAACTGATCCAGATCAGCTGAATGAGAGGCGCGAGCAAGACAAGGTCTTTGGGTTGCTTCTCACACTGAACCCGGCCTACACTCAACTCATCAGCACATGTTGAGGTCAGACAAGCTTCCGGACCTTGAGGAGGTGTGTGCGCAAATCCAAGGGAGCAGGGATCTATGGGGTGTTTGGAGGAAAGGGGGAGCTCTCTCTTGCCAATCAAGCAGCTCATGAGGACTCAACCGAGGCTCCACAAGCAAACAAGGCATCTCACGGGAAGTATGAGGACAGGAAGTTCAATGGCAACTGTGATCATTGCAAGAAGCATGGTCATAAGAAGAGCCAATGCTGGATACTTCACCCACACCTCAAGCCGGCCAAGTTCATGAAGGAGCGTGAGGGAAGGGCAAATGTGACTGAAGGTTCAAGTGGAGCTGGCACCAGCAAGATGAGTGAAGTGGATGGGCTTGGAGGCAATGATGGAATGGGAAGTCTCTTGTGGCTTACACTGGCGCCTCAAGCTCACGCAGCAATGATGACTACATCAAGAGATCAGACCTTGATGCACTCTTCAAAATGCTAAAGGAAAACGGTAACACTTATGGTTATTCCTTTGGAGCTTCTATGATTGCATATAAGGATGATCACTTGATTAGAGAACTAGTAGAACGGTTAGAAACTAGGAATGAGTATAGAAATGCCCACATTGCTAGAACTGATAGGATGCATCCATTACTTAGTAATCTATGTCATAATGCTAAACGAGTAGGTAAACCATTGATTGTTGATTCTGGTGCATCACATCATATGATAAGTGATGAGAACTTGATTAAGGATATAGAACCTACACATGGGCATGTGATGATAGCAAATGGGGATAAGATACCTATTAGAGGAATAGGAAAGCTTAAGTTGTTTAACAAAGAATCTAGAGCTTTTTACATGCCTGAATTCACATCAAACCTATTATCTGTGAAGAAATGTACTAATGATTTACAATGCAATGTTATCTTTAGTCCTAATGATGTGAAGTTTCAGGATATTGAGAGCAGCAGATTGATTGGGAAAGGGGTGACTAAGGGAGATCTCTATATGCTTGAAGAACTCACTTCTGTTCCTGATTATAGTTGCTCATTTACTTCTGCTTCTTTGTTGAATAAAAATGCATTGTGGCATGCTAGAGTAGGACACCCTCATGTTAAAGCTTTGAACTTAATGGTACCAGGTGTTGTGTTTGAGAACAAAGATTGTGAAGCTTGTATTTTAGGCAAGCATTGTAGAACTGTGTTTCAAAAGTCTACTACTATCTATGATAACTGCTTTGATTTAATTCATTCTGATGTGTGGACTGCCCCTTGCTTATCTAGAGATAGTTATAAGTACTTTGTCACATTCATTGATGAAAAATCCAAATACACCTGGTTAACCTTAATTCAGACCAAAGATAGGGTACTTGATGCATTTAGGAACTTTCAAACTTATGTAACTAACCATTATCATGCTAAGATTAAAATTTTGAGATCAGATAATGGAGGAGAGTACACAAGTCATGCATTCAAGGAACACTTATCACAACATGGGATCCTACATCAAACAAGCTGTCCGTATACTCCACAGCAAAATGGAGTGGCTGAGAGGAAGAATAGGCACCTCATGGAAGTGGCAAGGTCTCTGATGTTTCAGAGTAATGTTCCAAAGAGATTCTGGAGTGATGCGGTTGCCACTGCTTGTTACTTGATCAACAGAACTCCAACCAAGGTTCTGAATGAGAAGGCTCCATTTGAAGTTCTGAACAGGTACAAACCAGTGCTTGATTACTTGCGAGTCTTTGGATGTCTATGCTTTGTGCTCAAACCAGGAGAGATGATCAACAAGCTAGAAGCAAGAAGTACTAAGGCTGTGTTCATAGGATACTCAGCTACACAGAAAGGATACAAATGCTATGACCCTATAGCAAGGAGAGTTCTTGTATCTAGAGATGTGAAGTTCTTGGAAGATAGAGGATACTATGAAGAAAAGAACCAAGAAGACTTGAAGGACTTAACATCAGACAAGGCCACCACCTGCGGATCATCCTTGAAGGTCTTGGAATCAGTACATCCCAGGATCCAAGAGATCACGCAACAACACCTCCTGAAGTTGGTTCACCATCCCACCTTGATCATGAGGGAGGAGAGACACATGAGGAGGAGCCTACGCAAGAGACTAACCAAGATGAAGGAGAAGAGAGCATAGGCTCTGATGGTCATGGGCATGATCATGGTGTGATACAAACACCTTCTCAAGATGAAGTGGTAGAAGAACAACAGGAAGAAGAACCGGTTGTGCAGCCACTAAGAAGGAGTACAAGGATAAGGAAGGATCCTTCCAGTTGGGTAAACACGAGAGTGTACTACAATGCCCAAGCTGTGGAGCATCCTTCTCAAGCCGTGTGCTCCTTTGCTCAATATCCAGAAGCACATTGCGCTTTCATGGTAAACTTGGATGAGAATCACATCCCAAGAAGCTATGAAGAGGCAATGAAGGATAAAGAATGGAAAGAGTCAGTAGGAGATGAAGCAGGAGCTATGATCAAGAATGATACATGGTATGAGAGTGAGTTACCAAAAGGGAAGAAGGCTGTGACTAGTAGATGGATCTTCACAATCAAGTACAAAGCGGATGGAAAGATTGAGAGGAAGAAGTCAAGACTGGTTGCAAGAGGCTTTACTCAAACCTATGGAGAGGATTATGTTGAGACATTTGCACCAGTAGCTAAGTTGCATACAATCCGAATTGTATTAAGCTTGGCTGTGAACCTTGGATGGGGCTTATGGCAAATGGATGTGAAGAATGCATTCCTACAAGGGGAACTTGAGGATGAAGTATATATGCATCCCCCACCAGGCTTGGAACACTTAGTGAAGAAGGGAAATGTGTTGAGACTGAAGAAGGCTATCTATGGGTTGAAGCAATCACCAAGAGCTTGGTACAACAAGCTGAGCACAACTCTAAATGGCCGAGGCTTCAAGAAGTCTGAACTAGATCACACTCTCTTCACACTCACAACTCCTTCAGGTATGATTGCACTCCTTGTGTATGTTGATGATATCATTATCACAGGGAGTGATAAGGAAGGTATCATTGCAACCAAGGAGTTTCTTAAGTCCATGTTTGAGATTAAAGACTTGGGAGAGATGAAATACTTTCTTGGGATTGAGATATGTAGATCCAAGGAAGGTTTATTCATGTCCCAAAGGAAGTATACACTTGATCTCTTGAAAGGTGCAGGGGCTTATGGGGGCAAGACAGCAAGGATGCCTATGGAGGATGGCTACAAAGTTCCACGAGAGGGGGAGATTGAAGACAGCAAACCTTATCAGGATCCTAAACTCTATAGAAAACTAGTTGGCAAATTGATTTATCTTACTATAACTAGACCTGACATTTGTTTTGCTGTGAATCAGGTGAGTCAACACATGCAAGTGCCTAAGGAACATCACTGGCACATGGTGGAGAGGATCTTGATGTATCTCAACGGCTCACCTGATTCACAGCAAAACAAATGTCAGGTCTAGTTATAGTAAGATAAATCAATTTGCCAACTAGTTTTCTATAGAGTTTAGGATCCTGATAAGGTTTGCTGTCTTCAATCTCCCCCTCTCGTGGAACTTTGTAGCCATCCTCCATAGGCATCCTTGCTGTCTTGCCCCCATAAGCCCCTGCACCTTTCAAGAGATCAAGTGTATACTTCCTTTGGGACATGAATAAACCTTCCTTGGATCTACATATCTCAATCCCAAGAAAGTATTTCATCTCTCCCAAGTCTTTAATCTCAAACATGGACTTAAGAAACTCCTTGGTTGCAATGATACCTTCCTTATCACTCCCTGTGATAATGATATCATCAACATACACAAGGAGTGCAATCATACCTGAAGGAGTTGTGAGTGTGAAGAGAGTGTGATCTAGTTCAGACTTCTTGAAGCCTCGGCCATTTAGAGTTGTGCTCAGCTTGTTGTACCAAGCTCTTGGTGATTGCTTCAACCCATAGATAGCCTTCTTCAGTCTCAACACATTTCCCTTCTTCACTAAGTGTTCCAAGCCTGGTGGGGGATGCATATATACTTCATCCTCAAGTTCCCCTTGTAGGAATGCATTCTTCACATCCATTTGCCATAAGCCCCATCCAAGGTTCACAGCCAAGCTTAATACAATTCGGATTGTATGCAACTTAGCTACTGGTGCAAATGTCTCAACATAATCCTCTCCATAGGTTTGAGTAAAGCCTCTTGCAACCAGTCTTGACTTCTTCCTCTCAATCTTTCCATCCGCTTTGTACTTGATTGTGAAGATCCATCTACTAGTCACAGCCTTCTTCCCTTTTGGTAACTCACTCTCATACCATGTATCATTCTTGATCATAGCTCCTGCTTCATCTCCTACTGACTCTTTCCATTCTTTATCCTTCATTGCCTCTTCATAGCTTCTTGGGATGTGATTCTCATCCAAGTTTACCATGAAAGCGCAATGTGCTTCTGGATATTGAGCAAAGGAGCACACGGCTTGAGAAGGATGCTCCACAGCTTGGGCATTGTAGTACACTCTCGTGTTTACCCAACTGGAAGGATCCTTCCTTATCCTTGTACTCCTTCTTAGTGGCTGCACAACCGGTTCTTCTTCCTGTTGTTCTTCTACCACTTCATCTTGAGAAGGTGTTTGTAAGATCTTTAGAGATGGGCTGCAATGGAAGCACTGAAGTGGTGGGATACTGTGATGCGGATTGGGCTGGTGATAGAGCAGACCGGAGATCAACCACAGGCTATTGCACATTCATTGGAGGCAACTTGGTGACTTGGAAGAGTAAGAAGCAGAAGGTGGTGTCTTGCTCAAGTGCAGAAGCTGAGTATAGAGCCATGCTGAAGCTCACCAACGAGTTAGTATGGATCAAAGGCATCTTGAAGCATTTGGAGATTGATCAAGCCACGCCAATGACCATGCATTGTGACAACCAAGCCGCCATTCACATTGCCTCCAACTCGGTGTTCCATGAGAGAACCAAGCACATTGAAGTTGATTGTCACAAGGTGAGGCAGATGATCACCTTAGGAGTCATCTTGCCATGCTACACAAGGAGTGAAGATCAGTTAGCGGATGTGTTTACCAAGGCTGCAAGACAGAAGACAATGGAGTCCATTCACATCAGGTTGGGCCTCATTGATCTTGGGAAGAGAAGGAGCTAGTCCCCTTAGCTGCAAGGTCTTTACTCTTTTTCCCTCATCAAAGTTTTATCCCATTGGGTTTTCTTTGGTGAGGTTTTTAATGAGGAAGATCTTGTGGCTGTCCAAGCTTAGGCTTTCACAAAGCTAAGCTTGAGGGGGAGTGTTGAGTTGAGCTGAGTATATGTATGAAGAGCTAAGGAGTTGAAGAGGAAAGGAGATGAGGAAGCTTAAGGGAGTTTAGGGAGAGCATGGTACGGACGTCCGTACAAGGCCGTACAAGCCATACAGTCCGTACCATCCAAGCCTCAACCTAAACTTACCTTGCACAAGTGAAACGGTAACTATGGAAGAGTTACTCAAGTGGAGAAGGATCAGACTGTTTAAGGGATAAGGGACGCGCATTGCCAGGCTGGGACAGGCTGGAAAGCTAAAGCAACTTTAGTCCAAGATGCCATAAGCGTGTGATGCCTCTTAGTGGCTAATTTGAATCCTTTACCTTGACTTCACATGCTTACTCCTTAACCTTGCGATTTGTAAACCCTAGTAGCTCTCCTATATATTGTAACTCATCAACACTAATAAAGATTATGCAGTTTGAGTCTCTCTAATCTCTTAGACACTATGGTTCTCTCTTAGACTCTAAACGTTTCTCAAGTTACTTAATCTTTCATAATCTCTTCTAAACTTCACCTAAAACTCTCACTTACATTCTAGTTACTCTAAAGATCTCTTAATCTCATAATCACTTTGTGAGAAGCTTGATTTGGATACATAAAGTGGTGGAGAATCATCAGGAAGTTGAATAAACCTCATAGGAGTTGGGATGAAGAAGTTATCCCACTTTCAAATCAGGTGATTCTTGTTTCCCAGTTTGGGAATAGGACAGCTTCTTCGTCCTTCCAATCAAACCAGGATGAATCTCTTTGTGAGAAGCTTGATTTGGATACATAAAGTGGTGGAGAATCATCAGGAAGTTGAATAAACCTCATAGGAGTTGAACGTATGAAGAATTTATCCCACTTTCAAATCAGGTGATTTCAGTTTCCCAGTTTGGGAATAGCATAGCTTCTTCGTCCTTCCAATCAAACCAGGATGAATCACTTTGTGAGAATCTTGATTTGGATACATAAAGTGGTGCAGAATCATCAGGAAGTTGAATAACTCTCATAGGAGTTGGGATGAAGAAGTTATCCCACTTTCAAATCAGGTGATTCAAGTTTCCCAGTTTGGGAATAGCACAGCTTCTTCGTCCTTCCAATCAAACCAGGATGAATCACTTTGTGAGAAGCTAGATTTGGATACATAAAGTGGTGGAGAATCATCAGGAAGTTGAATAAATCTCATAGGAGTTGGGATGAAGAAGTTATCCCACTTTCAAATCAGGGGATTCCAGTTTCCCAGTTTGGGAATAGCACAGCTTCTTCGTCGTTCCAATCAAACCAGGATGAATCTCTTTGTGAGAAGCTTGATTTGGATACATAAAGTGGTGGAGAATCATCAGGAAGTTGAATAAACCTCATAGGAGTTGGGATGAAGAAGTTATCCCACTTTCAAATCAGGGGATTCCAGTTTCCCAGTTTGGGAATAGCACAGCTTCTTCGTTGTTCCAATCAAACCAGGATGAATCTCTTTGTGAGAAGCTTGATTTGGATACATAAAGTGGTGGAGAATCACCAGGAAGTTGAATAAATCTCATAGGAGTTGGAATGCAGAAGTTATCCCATTTTCAAATCAGGTGATTCTAGTTTCCCAAATTGGGAGTAGCACAGCTTCTTCGTCCTTCCAATCAAACCAGGATGAATCACTTTGTGAGAAGCTTTATTTGGATACATAAAGTGGTGGAGAATCATCAGGAAGTTGAATAAACCTCATAGGAATTGGGATCAAGAAGTTATCCCACTTTCAAATCAGGTGATTCCAGTTTCCCAGTTTGGGAATAGCACAGCTTCTTCGTCCTTCCAATCAAACCAGGATGAATATCTTTGTGAGAAGCTTTATTTGGATACATAAAGTGGTGGAGAATCATCAGGAAGTTGAATAAATCTCATAGGAGTTGGGATGAAGAAGTTATCCCACTTTCAAATCAGGTGATTCCAGTTTCCCAGTTTGGGAATAGCACAGCTTCTTCGTCCTTCCAATCAAACCAGGATGAATCTCTTTGTGAGAAGCTTGATTTGGATACATAAAGTGGTGGAGAATCACCAGGAAGTTGAATAAATCTCATAGGAGTTGGGATGAAGAAGTTATCCCACTTTCAAATCAGGTGATTCTTGTGACACCCCCGATCTGGTCTAAGTATAAGTTGACTCGATCAGCCGTGCAACAATCAAACAAGAACATGCACAGCCGATCACTCCTAACTGAAACCAAACCGAGAAGCCACAATGTGTACATAAACGACTAACCCGAAGTTCCCGAAATGAATCCAGGTACCTTAGGCCAACCGCCTAAGTACACATATCCTATTAGGTACAACCCGAGGCTTTACAACCTTAAGAGTAATACCCAATAGTTGGTTCGTCCGGACAAGGACTAATATCATTTGGAACCCGTACTTTAAAAACATTCTTTATACACTATATACTTATTCATTTAAAAGAATCTTACAAAATCTTATAGATTAACCTCGAGGTTTTCGGTCAACAAACCTTATACATAAAGTATATCAAAACGACTGCAAGGATAATAAAACTACCGCTGGCTAATGCCGTTCCTTCCCGTCCTAGAGTAAAGGTCTCCCACCTACTGGTTACCTGCATATCAAATGAGTCATGAGTAACTAGTTTACTCAGTGAGTCTAATCCCACACCCAAACACATATCAATAGTATCCCGAGCAAGCGACACCATTTGAATGCAGTGGAATTATATTCCATAATTAATATAATTATAAGGCCTCTCAATCCATCCATGTGAATCTATCTTAAACATCACCTCCACGATACCCGCCAATCACTCATACTCTTAATATATATATATATATATATGCTAAACCCGGAAAACCACCAAGGCTAACCGAGCTTAACGGGGAATAAATATAACCATCATCTCCATCAGATATTCCAAGATAGAACATCCAACGCTGCATGCAGTTACACGGCCTCCAGGGTGCGACCCCATCATCGTGTCTTCATGACCTTGATCCATATCGCAGGACCAATTCATGGCAATGCGGGACTTTTGGGAGAGTGAGTATACAATAAGACTTCACATGATTCACACTTATTAATAGAATACTTATAGATTAGTACTTGAGAACAAGTACTAAGGCTCGGGATAACCTCAAAGAATTATTCTTATTAATTCTTAAGTATTTAAACTAGATAAATACTTCATATATAAATATAAATCAAGGGATAATACTTAATCAATCAACCATAATTACTCCTTAATTAATCCATGATTAATTCTTAATTAATCAATGATTATCCCTTAATTAATTCATGATTAATTCTTAATTAATCAACCATATTCAATATGCAATCATGCATACTCATTCATAATTCATTCATCATCTATCTAGACTCACCTTTAAATCCATGAGATTGGCTAAGGAAGACTAGACTCGAGCTCAAGCTAATCACACTTCACTTATGGATCACTCTCGGTTCAGAACCATCATAAGGATCCGGCTGATCCGAATACTCTCCTTGGCCATCTGAATTCAAAACATAACAGTTGGAACATAAGGTTCACTAGTCTGGTTCAAGAAGAAACTCAACTCAGTTCATAACATTTCAGTTCAGTTCTCTCATATCAGTTCGGTTCAAGACAGATTGATACCATGTTCAGCTCGGCTCAGATCAGATCAGAACATACTCAGCTCATTTCAGTTCTAAACAAGATCAAATCAGTTCGGTTTAATTCCCATAATTCTTATCAGTTCGTCTACTGGTTCTATGAGACTGATTAACTCATAAACCAACCAAGACTGAAGAGAATAAGACCTTAGACAACTGATCCTGACAGGTTAACCAACATACAGCAATTGGTTCTCATCAAAACATAGCTGAATCAAGAAGCTGAAGCTTACCGGTTTTACTCAACTAATTAAACTTGACTGGTTGTCTCTCTTCAAGTTAACCACGAATTAACCTGATCAATACCACAAGAATCCATGGTTGGATTTATTCAGAATTTATCTCCAGTGTAGGCAAACCAACAAAACTTCTCAAATAAACTGATCCACAACCATCTTACCGATCAAAATCAAAGGCTGAAGAATATGGGTGATTCTAAACTCTTGGACACCAAACCTTCAGCTCTTAACCACACCAGTACACACTGGATAAAGTCACAGGATGGTGAGAAAGGTTTGTCCATGCTTAATTCTCTTCTCTGAATTTTGTTTCTGAATTTTTCAACTGTTTTTCTCACAAATTTTCTCTCTTCTTTCTCTCTTTCTCTCTGAATTTTTCTCTGGTTTTTCTTGCAGGTTATGAACGTCCAGAGGAGAGAAGATGGTGTTTTATAACATAAGAAGTTGCTTCAGGTGAGGGTTTACTTAAACCAAAGCAAGTTGCTGTCCTTTCCCTCCTTTGAAGAAAGATTATTTTGTTTTTATTAAACAAGCAACCAGCTTGTGACTTTCATGTGACTTTAGTGAAGCAAGCAAGCAGGTAGGTGCAGCTCATGTGACTGATTTACTGAGAAAGCAAGAAGAATAGCTGGTGAAGGTATTAGACTGGTTGGAATTTAGTTAAGAAATTTAACGACAATTTCGGACAGTTTTCGACTAAAATTTCTCATCCTTCGAATCTCGTCTTGCTTTCAACTAAGCTTGCCTAGCTTAAATAAAATTCGACCAACATTATTAACACTCTACCAGAACTATCAATGAGAGGCCTTTCGACCACAAGAAAGTCCCGTCGAGGTATTAATTCACCGGGTCGACTTTATTTTTAAATCTGATCGACCAACTCCAAACTGGTCGAGCGGAGTTTTTCTCGACCAAAAATTAACTGGCTCGTGAGGGTTATTACATTCTTCCCCCCTTAAAAGAATTCGTCCCCGAATTCTCAAAACATAGCTGTACAGACTTTTACTGAACACTGGAGTCTCTGCAAGAAGTTTAAGATAACCAACTCTGAACTTATCCTCATCTGCCCGTGTCAAAACAACTGATGGTTCCCCAAATACTTGAACTTTTACAAATTTTTCCTTTTCTCCAATCTTCTGATATGGTGCTCACCTATCCGCAAAGGACCTTTAGGATAGGCTAAATAGGGTTACAAGTTTTCTTGTCTCAGCAGTTCTATCATACTGGGTCTGATATAAGATTACGCAAAATCGGCTCACCAATAGCATAACTAAAAGAAGTTCCGGTCAACAGATAACCATTTCAATTCTGAACAACTCGGTACATACCAAATAACAGATTTGCGGATTTCCCCAACTTTTCTAAAATAATTCTTTCTTTTCTGAGCAAACACTTTCACGATAACCAATTCTTCATCGCACATAACTTTCATATACTGCGGTCTACATACTTCCTTTGACATCGTTGAATCTCTGAATACCATTACTTCTGAAACCTTTCTATCTGCTTTCCTCCAGTTCAATAACATGGAAATATGGAACGTCAGGTGATGTGCCATACGTGAAGGTAACATCTTCAGTCTGGTCAATGTCAACTTGATTAACCGTGCAACAATCAAACAAGAACATGCACGATCAATCACGCTAACATGATTCAGACCAAGGGTGCCACTCTCAAATACACACACACACACTTATTCCAGGAATGATTTCCCTTACAGTATTCCATACCCTTCTTATCTATCTGAGATACTCTTCAAAAACTTCTGAACGACTCAATCTCACTGAAGTTTCGCATATCCAAGTCTTGTTTATTACTTTCTGATTTCCTTCTTCTGTCTAGTAACTGAGGAATCAACAAGTCCGCCTATACCAAACTTGATTTACCAACGAAGTACTCTTGTATGATGACTTCACACTTTCTCTGTTAATACATCTTCTAATCTCTTAACAACTTGAGCATTCCCATATGCCTTATGGTTATACCTTTTTCCTTGCACTCTTCAATCTTCCTTGGGATTTACTTCACATCTGCTTAATTTTAGGTTGAATTTGGGTTCCTTCTCCCACATCTCCACTTTATGAACTTGTACATGACACAGTCCTCATACTATTCTTCAAAATTCTCTTCACCCAGTTCCTTCTATGAATTCCTTAGATTCTCATCGTTCAACTGAGTTCCTCAAATACGAATGAATAAGCCATCTTGATTTTCTACTTGCAATCTTGAAGGTTATCTATTCTCTCCAGACTGATATGAGCGAGGCTCCAACACTTAGTAGAATACGACTGCAGGCCAACGGTAACTGGTCATCTCTCAAAGACTTCCTTCCTCAACAACATCCTAATTGAGCTCGATAACTAGATAGCCAATCTCATTCTAGATAGAAACAAACCGCTCTAATGGAAGTACTAAGGAATGGGGATGGGATACGAAGGCATACCATAACTCTAAATGGCAGCCAGTACTTCCACGAATAAGAACAGTGTACCTGAATTCACTAAAGTGAATCCTTCCTAAAACAATGACACTACCCGAGAACTACATCTATGTGTTGTTCCCGCATCAAACACAATATGGGCGGAAAATTCCGTCCATAGGCAAGGTCTCATACGACACCTTGATCACTCCTTCACTAATTTATTTAATCATTCATAAATTTTTAAAATGCACACAACACGCAATGGGATAAGAAGCAAACCTGTGATTGGACCTTTTCAGAGGTTTTGACGGTCCAGGCAACTATAAAGTGTAGGCTCTACCCAAATAGCCAAACACTTAGTTAGTGACTAATGGTAAGGAAAGCGAACAAGTTTAACAAGCGGTACCCTAGGTATAGGTAAAAAGATCGGGTAACTTCATGGGCCATGGTAGGATAACCTCTGTACTCATTACTGGCACCACCGAAGCGCAAATGACGTAAGCGATCGAGGATTTTATATACTTGAACAATCATCACCTTACTCTCCTTTCTAGCCAAAACCAAAACAACTCAGGGTCCTCGGTCTTGATCTGATGAAACGTCCAACAAAAATTATCTCCATCGACTTTCTTGATTCATTACTTGAAACTGACCTTCTATCTGAATAGGTTGATAGTTAAATAATCTGCATGACTTGGTAAACTTCTTCAGTAAAAACGGCTTCTATAGAATTCATGTGATCCTCCACCAACTCCTCATAGCTCTTAAGCTTTATAGTTTGGGTTACTCTGAGATTAATGGCTAAGTCACAATAGTACATCTTCATGATCTTTAGCTCATCCTCCAAACCATAATGGATAATCAGATTAACTTGACTTCGAAATCTTG
The DNA here is from genome assembly GCF_000309985.2 of Brassica rapa. NCBI lineage: Eukaryota > Viridiplantae > Streptophyta > Magnoliopsida > Brassicales > Brassicaceae > Brassica > Brassica rapa. The sequence goes on from NW_022610037.1 coordinate 19,277, forward strand.
GCGGAAACATCTCACTGTGCGAACTCCATATCGGTCCCATGTTTTGGGTAGAAAACACTCCATCTTGAACTCTTGAAAGAAATCCGCCTAACTTGGACTAACATTTCCCAAATGATGCTTGACGCTTAATCACCAACTTACTGTATCATTCTTGATGATGTATGGTTCCATATCCTTCTTGCAATTTTGTGAACAATGGGCCATGTTAGTTGTTCTGCTCCTAGTGTTGCATTCGAAATCTTCCTCTATACAAAATCTACATCAATGGTTTAGTACTTGTCGGTGTTGTCCCAACTTCTTTATCTTGTTCACAAACTTCAAGATGTCTTGTTGCAACGGAATGGTGCTGGTGCGTCCATCGTCTTGTACTACTGCTGAACTATCTCCGCCACCAACGTTAAGCTTGAAACAAGTGCTGAATCAATCAGGCTTGTACGTCTCTGGTTCTGGTACGTTTGGGCATAAGCTGGATTGAAATGAGCAGCCGAAAGAATAAGTCATATGAAGTCGGATATTCTGAACCGGATCATCACCAACAACGTCAACTTTGACTTCAATAAAACACGGGCCGAAGATGTAATTGATGTGTCAACTCTGTCTCATATATCTTTGAATATCGATATCCACACTAGAAATTGTAGGAACCGCAGGAAAGCATGATGATACCAACTCCGAGCATGATGGTAGCAAACCCGAGCACGTCGTTAGCTCACCCGAGCATGATGATAATGGATTGAAGCATGACCGGATTGAACCAAAACATGACGATAACAAACCGAATCATGACGGTAGAAAGCTCAATCATGACTGTAGGAATCTCGATCTTGACAGGATCAAAATTGGTAAGTACACTCCACTCCGTCGAGCTTGTCTTGATGCATCTCGTATGAAAGATAACAGTAAGGTAACTACCCATGACTATCTATCCTAAGATGAAGGAACCAGCCAGCACATCCTAATTATCCTTGCGACTCATTTTGACTCGAAAAACGTTTGAAACAAGTCCCATTCAAGCATCGTATAACCATGCTCTGATACCACCTTTGTGACACCCCCGATCTGGTCTAAGTATAAGTTGACTCGACCAGCCGTGCAACAATCAAACAAGAACATGCACAGCCGATCACTCGTAACTGAAACCAAACCGAGAAGCCACAATGTGTACATAAACGACTAACCCGAAGTTCCCGAAATAAATCCAGGTACCTTAGGCCAACCGCCTAAGTACACATATCCTATTAGGTACAACCCGAGGCTTTACAACCTTAAGAGTAATACCCAATAGTTGGTTCGTCCGGACAAGGACTAATATCATTTGGAACCCGTACTTTAAAAACATTCTTTATACACTATATACTTATTCATTTAAAAGAATCTTACAAAATCTTATAGATTAACCTCGAGGTTTTCGGTCAACAAACCTTATACATAAAGTATATCAAAACGACTGCAAGGATAATAAAACTACCGCTGGCTAATGCCGTTCCTTCCCGTCCTAGAGTAAAGGTCTCCCACCTACTGGTTACCTGCATATCAAATGAGTCATGAGTAACTAGTTTACTCAGTGAGTCTAATCCCACACCCAAACACATATCAATAGTATCCCGAGCAAGCGACACCATTTGAATGCAGTGGAATTATATTCCATAATTAATATAATTATAAGGCCTCTCAATCCATCCATGTGAATCTATCTTAAACATCACCTCCACGATACCCGCCAATCACTCATACTCTTAATATATATATATATATATATATATGCTAAACCCGGAAAACCACCAAGGCTAACCGAGCCTAACGGGGAATAAATATAACCATCATCTCCATCAGATATTCCAAGATAGAACATCCAACGCTGCATGCAGTTACACGGCCTCCAGGGTGCGACCCCATCATCGTGTCTTCATGACCTTGATCCATATCGCAGGACCAATTCACGGCAATGCGGGACTTTCGGGAGAGTGAGTATACAATAAGACTTCACATGATTCACACTTATTAATAGAATACTTATAGATTAGTACTTGAGAACAAGTACTAAGGCTCGGGATAACCTCAAAGAATTATTCTTATTAATTCTTAAGTATTTAAACTAGATAAATACTTCATATATAAATATAGATCAAGGGATAATACTTAATCAATCAACCATAATTACTCCTTAATTAATCCATGATTAATCCTTAATTAATCAATGATTATCCCTTAATTAATTCATGATTAATTCTTAATTAATCAACCATATTCAATATGCAATCATGCATACTCATTCATAATTCATTCATCATCTATCTAGACTCACCTTTAAATCCATGAGATTGGCTAAGGAAGACTAGACTCGAGCTCAAGCTAATCACACTTCACTTCTGGATCACTCTCGGTTCAGAACCATCACAAGGATCCGGCTGATCCGAATACTCTCCTTGGCCATCTGAATTCAAAACATAACAGTTGGAACATAAGGTTCACTAGTCTGGTTCAAGAAGAAACTCAACTCAGTTCATAACATTTCAGTTCAGTTCTCTCATATCAGTTCGGTTCAAGACAGATTGATACCATGTTCAGCTCGGCTCAGATCAGATCAGAACATACTCAGCTCATTTCAGTTCTAAACAAGATCAAATCAGTTCGGTTTAATTCCCATAATTCTTATCAGTTCGTCTACTGGTTCTATGAGACTGATTAAATCATAAACCAACCAAGACTGAAGAGAACAAGACCTTAGACAACTGATCCTGACAGGTTAACCAACATACAGCAATTGGTTCTCATCAAAACATAGCTGAATCAAGAAGCTGAAGCTTACCGGTTTTACTCAACTAATTAAACTTGACTGGTTGTCTCTCTTCAAGTTAACCACGAATTAACCTGATCAATACCACAAGAATCCATGGTTGGATTTATTCAGAATTTATCTCCAGTGTAGGCAAACCAACAAAACTTCTCAAAGAAACTGATCCACAACCATCTTACCGATCAAAATCAAAGGCTGAAGAATATGGGTGATTCTAAACTCTTGGACACCAAACCTTCAGCTCTTAACCACACCAGTACACACTGGATAAAGTCACAGGATGGTGAGAAAGGTTTGTCCATGCTCAATTCTCTTCTCTGAATTTTGTTTCTGAATTTTTCAACTAGTTTTTCTCACAAATTTTTCTCTCTTCTTTCTCTCTTTCTCTCTGAATTTTTCTCTGGTTTTTCTTGCAGGTTATGAACGTCCAGAGGAGAGAAGATGGTGTTTTATAACATAAGAAGTTGCTTCAGGTGAGGGTTTACTTAAACCAAAGCAAGTTGCTGTCCTTTCCCTCCTTTGAAGAAAGATTATTTTGTTTTTATTAAACAAGCAACCAGCTTGTGACTTTCATGTGACTTTAGTGAAGCAAGCAAGCAGGTAGGTGCAGCTCATGTGACTGATTTACTGAGAAAGCAAGAAGAATAGCTGGTGAAGGTATTAGACTGGTTGGAATTTAGTTAAGAAATTTAACGACAATTTCGGACAGTTTTCGACTAAAATTTCTCATCCTTCGAATCTCGTCTTGCTTTCAACTAAGCTTGCCTAGCTTAAATAAAATTCGACCAACATTATTAACACTCTACCAGAACTATCAATGAGAGGCCTTTCGACCACAAGAAAGTCCCGTCGAGGTATTAATTCACCGGGTCGACTTTATTTTTAAATCTGATCGACCAACTCCAAACTGGTCGAGCGGAGTTTTTCTCGACCAAAAATTAACTGGCTCGTGAGGGTTATTACAATTCTAGTTTCCCAGTTTGGGAATAGCACAGCTTCTTCGTCCTTCCAATCAAACCAGGATGAATCTCTTTGTGAGAAGCTTTATTTGGATACATAAAGTGGTGGAGAATCATCAGGAAGTTGAATAAATCTCATAGGAGTTGGGATGAAGAAGTTATCCCACTTTCAAATCAGGTGATTCCAGTTTCCCAGTTTGGGAATAGCACAGCTTCTTCGTCCTTCCAATCAAACCAGGATGAATCTCTTTGTGAGAAGCTTGATTTGGATACATAAAGTGGTGGAGAATCACCAGGAAGTTGAATAAATCTCATAGGAGTTGGGATGAAGAAGTTATCCCACTTTCAAATCAGGTGATTCTAGTTTCCCAGTTTGGGAATAGCACAGCTTCTTCGTCCTTCCAATCAAACCAGGATGAATCTCTTTGTGAGAAGCTTTATTTGGATACATAAAGTGGTGGAGAATCATCAGGAAGTTGAATAAATCTCATAGGAGTTGGGATGAAGAAGTTATCCCACTTTCAAATCAGGTGATTCCAGTTTCCCAGTTTGGGAATAGCACAGCTTCTTCGTCCTTCCAATCAAACCAGGATGAATCTCTTTGTGATAAGCTTGATTTGGATACATAAAGTGGTGGAGAATCACCAGGAAGTTGAATAAATCTCATAGGAGTTGGAATGCAGAAGTTATCCCATTTTCAAATCAGGTGATTCTAGTTTCCCAAATTGGGAGTAGCACAGCTTCTTCGTCCTTCCAATCAAACCAGGATGAATCACTTTGTGAGAAGCTTTATTTGGATACATAAAGTGGTGGAGAATCATCAGGAAGTTGAATAAACCTCATAGGAGTTGGGATGAAGAAGTTATCCCACTTTCAAATCAGGTGATTCTAGTTTCCCAGTTTGGGAATAGCACAGCTTCTTCGTCCTTCCAATCAAACCAGGATGAATCTCTTTGTGAGAAGCTTGATTTGGATACATAAAGTGGTGGAGAATCATCAGGAAGTTGAATAAACCTCATAGGAGTTGGGATGAAGAATTTATCTCACTTTCAAATCAGGTGATTCCAGTTTCCCAGTTTGGGAATAGCACAGCTTCTTCGTCCTTCCAATCAAACCAGGATGAATCACTTTGTGAGAAGCTTGATTTGGATACATAAAGTGGTGAGGAATCATCAGGAAGTTGAATAAATCTCATAGGAGTTGGGATGAAGAAGTTATCCCACTTTCAAATCAGGTGATTCTAGTTTCCCAGTTTGGGAATAGCACAACTTCTTCGTCCTTCCAATCAAACCAGGATGAATCACTTTGTGAGAAGCTTGATTTGGATACATAAAGTGGTGGAGAATCATCAGGAAGTTGAATAAATCTCATAGGAGTTGGGATGAAGAAGTTATCCCACTTTCAAATCAGGTGATTCTTGTTTCCCAGTTTGGGAATAGCACAGCTTCTTCGTCCTTCCAATCAAACCAGGATGAATCACTTTGTGAGAAGCTTGATTTGGATACATAAAGTGGTGGAGAATCACCAGGAAGTTGAATAAATCTCATAGGAGTTGGAATGCAGAAGTTATCCCATTTTCAAATCAGGTGATTCTAGTTTCCCAAATTGGGAGTAGCACAGCTTCTTCGTCCTTCCAATCAAACCAGGATGAATCACTTTGTGAGAAGCTTTATTTGGATACATAAAGTGGTGGAGAATCATCAGGAAGTTGAATAAACCTCATAGGAGTTGGGATGAAGAAGTTATCCCACTTTCAAATCAGGTGATTCCAGTTTCCCAGTTTGGGAATAGCACAGTTCTTCGTCCTTCCAATCAAACCAGGATGAATCTCTTTGTGAGAAGCTTTATTTGGATACATAAAGTGGTGGAGAATCATCAGGAAGTTGAATAAATCTCATAGGAGTTGGGATGAAGAAGTTATCCCACTTTCAAATCAGGTGATTCCAGTTTCCCAGTTTGGGAATAGCACAGCTTCTTCGTCCTTCCAATCAAACCAGGATGAATCTCTTTGTGAGAAGCTTGATTTGGATACATAAAGTGGTGGAGAATCACCAGGAAGTTGAATAAATCTCATAGGAGTTGGAATGCAGAAGTTATCCCATTTTCAAATCAGGTGATTCTAGTTTCCCAAATTGGGAGTAGCACAGCTTCTTCGTCCTTCCAATCAAACCAGGATGAATCACTTTGTGAGAAGCTTGATTTGGATACATAAAGTGGTGGAGAATCATCAGGAAGTTGAATAAATCTCATAGGAGTTGGGATGAAGAAGTTATCCCACTTTCAAATCAGGTGATTCTTGTTTCCCAGTTTGGGAATAGCACAGCTTCTTCGTCCTTCCAATCAAACCAGGATGAATCACTTTGTGAGAAGCTTGATTTGGATACATAAAGTGGTGGAGAATAATCAGGAAGTTGAATAAAACTCATAGGAGTTGGGATGAAGAAGTTATCCCACTTTCAAATCAGGTGATTCTTGTTTTCCCAGTTTGGGGATAGGACAGCTTCTTCGTCCTTCCAATCAAACCAGGATGAATCTCTTTGTGAGAAGCTTGATTTGGATACATAAGTGGGTGGAGAAATCATCAGAAGTTGAATAAACCTCATAGGAGTTGAACGTATGAAGAATTTATCCCACTTTCAAATCAGGTGATTTCAGTTTCCCCAGTTTGGGATAGCAATAGCATAGCTTCTTCGTCCTTCCAATCAAACCAGGATGAATCACTTTGTGAGAATCTTGATTTGGATACATAAAGTGGTGGAGAATCATCAGGAAGTTGAATAACTCTCATAGGAGTTGGGATGAAGAA
>NW_022610038.1:0-16763 GCF_000309985.2 Brassica rapa
GTTCAGTACACACATGAAGTCTATGGGGTTCCGTCAGCACACACAGGACGTCCGTGGCTGTCCATGTGTGTCTGTGTGTGTCCGTCTGCGTCGGTCAGCACACACAGGATGTCTGCTGCTCATCAAGTACACATATCAGCACGTTGGTCCTTAGACTCAGCACGAAGACCCTTCCCGTGGACTGTTCGGGTGATGTTTGGCCCCGTGGGCTGTCTATTCAGTACACACAGGACGTGGTTGGTGTCCGCCAGCACACACAGGACATCCGTGGCTGTCCGTGTGTGTCCGTGGTGTGTCCGTCAGCACACACAGGACGTCCGTGGCTGTCCATCAGTACACCTATCAGCACGCTGGTCCTTGGACTCAGCACGCTAGCCCTTCCCGTGGACTGTTTGGGTGATTTTGGCCCACGTGGGCTGTCTGTTCAGTACACACACGGACGTCTGTGGGTGTCCGTCAGCACACACAGGACGTCCGTGTGTGTCCGTCAGCACAACACAGGACGTCCGTGGCTGTCCATCAGTACACATATCGCACGTTGGTCCTTGGACTCAGCATGCTGACCCTTCCTGGTGACTGTTCGGGTGATTTTGGCCCACGTGGGCTGTCTGTTCAGTACACACAAGATGTCTGTGGGTGTCCGCCAGCACACACAGGACGTCGTGTGGCTGTCCGTGTGTGTCCGTGTGTTTCCGTCTGTGTCCGTTAGCACACACAAGATGTGTGTGGCTGTCCATCAGTACACATATCAGCACGTTGGTCCATGGATTCAGCATGCTGCCCTTCCTGCGGACTGTTTGGGTGATTTTTGGCCCACGTGGGCTCTCTGGTCAGTACACACAGGACGTCCGCGGGTCTCCGCCAGCATACACAGGACGTATGTGGCTGTCCTTGGCTGTCCGGGCTGTCCGTGGCTGTCCGTCAGCACAAACAGGACGTCTGTGGCTGTCCGTGTGTGTCGTCAGCACACACAGAACGTCCGTGGCTGTCCTTCAGTACAAATATCAGCACGCGGGTCCTTGGACTCAGCATGCTGGCCCTTCCCGTGGACTGTCGGGTGATTTTGGCCCATGTGGGCTGTCTATTCAGTACACACAGGAAGTCTGTGGGTGTCCGTCAGCACACACAGGACATCCGTGGCTGTCCATGTGTGTCCGTGTGTGTCCGTCAGCACACACAGGACATCTGGCTGTCCATCACTACACATATCAGCACGTTGGTCTTGGGACACAGCACTCTGGCCTTTCCCGTGGACTGTTTGGGTGATTTTGGTCAGGTGGGGCTGTCTGTTCAATACACACAGGACGTCCGTGTGGTGTCCGCCAGCACACACAGGATGTCCATGGCTGTCCGTAGCTGTCTGTCAGCACACACAGGACGTCGTTGGCAGTCCGTGTGTGTTGTGTGTGTCCGTCGCACACACAGAAGTCTGTGGCTGTCCATCAGTACACATATCAGCACGCTGGTCCTTGGACTCAGCACGCTGGCCCTTTCCTGTGGACTACTCGGGTATTTTGGCCCAGGTGACTGTCTGTTCAGTACACACAAGTCGTCCGTGGGTGTCCGTCAGCACCACACAGGATGTCCGTGGACTGTTCGGGTGATTTTGGCCCACGTGGGCTGTCTGTTCAGTACACCACGAGGACGTCTGTGGGTGTCCGCCAGCACACACAAGACGTCTGTGGTGTCTGTGTGGTCCGTCAGCACACACAGGACAGCTGTCCATCAGTACACATATCAGCACGCTGGTCTTGGACTCAGCACGCTGGGCCTTCCCATGGACTGTTTGGGTGATTTTGGCCCACGTGGGCAGTCTGTTCAGTACACACAGGACGTCTGTGGGTGTCCGTCAGCACACACAGGACGTCCGTGGCTGTCCGTGTGTGTCCGTGTGTGTCCTTCAGCACACACAGGACGTCCGTGGCTGTCCATCATAACATATATCAGCACGCTGGTCCTTGGACTCAGCACGCTGGCCCTACCATGGACTGTTTGGGTGATTTTGGCCCACGTGGGCTGTCTGTTCATTACACACAGGACGTCTGTGGGTGTCCGTCAGCACACACAGGACGTCCGTGTGTGTCCGTCCTGTGTGTGTCCGTCAGAACACACAGGACGTCTGTGGCTGTCCATCACTACACATATCAGCATGTTGGTCCTTGGACTCAGCATGCTGACCCTTCCTGTGGACTGTTCGGGTGATTTTGGCCCACGTGGGCTGTCTGTTCAGTACACACAAGACGTCCGTGGGTGTCCACCAGCACACACAGGACTTCTGTGGCTGTCCGTGTTTGTCCGTGTGTGTCCGTCTGTGTCCGTCAGCACGCACAAGACGTATGTGGCTGTCCATCAGTACACATATCAGCACGTTGGTCCATGGATTCAGCATGCTGGCCCTTCCCGTGGACTGTTTGGGTGGTTTTGGCCCACGTGGGCTGTCTGGTCAGTACACACAGGACGTCCGTGGGACTCCGCCAGCACACACAGGACGTCCGTTGCTGTCCGTGGCTGTCCGTCAGCACACACAGGACGTCCGGGGCTATCCGTATGTGTCCGTGTGTGTCTGTCAGCACACACAGAACGTTCGTGGCTGTCCTTCAGTACACATATCAGAACGCGGGTCCTTGGACTCAGCATGCTGGCCCTTCTTGTGGACTGTTCGGGTGATTTTGGCCCTTGTAAGCTGTCTGTTCAGTACACACAGGAAGTCTGTGGGTGTCCGTGGCTATCCATGTGTGTCCGTGTGTGTCCGTCTGTGTCCGTCAGCACACACAGGACGTTTTGCTGTCCATCAGTACACATATCAGCACGTTGTCCTTGGACTCAGCACTCTGGCCCTTCCGTGGACTGTTTGGGTGATTTTGGCCCACGTGGGCTGTCTGTTCAATCTACACTGGACGTCCGTGGGTGTCCGCTAGCACACACAGAATGTCCGTGGCTGTCCGCCAGCACACACAGGACGTCCGTGCCTGTCCGTGTGTGTTCGTGTGTGTCCGTCAGCACACAGAGGACGTCCGTGGCTGTCCATCAGTACACATATCAGCACGCTGGTCCTCGGACTCAGCACGCTGGCCCATCCTGTGTACTACTCGGGTGATTTTGGCCCAGGTGGGCTGTATGTTCAGTACACACAAGTTGTCCGTCGGTGTCCGTCAGCACACACATGACGTCTGTGGCTGTCTGTGTGTGTCCGTGTGTGTCCGTGTGTGTCTGTCAGCACACACAGTGTAAGACCCGTTCCTGGTCTCTCGACCAACTGGATATGAATGCTTACTTATTAATTTCTTTGCTTGTCTGATTCATTCTAAGTCTTTCCCTTACTAAGTCATATTCGAATATGAGGTTCATAAACAAAGGAATAGATTGCACAGCGGAATAACAATGTATAAACTTTGTATTACTTAGAAACATGAGATTCAATACACAACTTCTTAACAGTCTCATAGACAATCACTAGTTCATCCCTAGCATCATCTAACCACACGTTACACAGCCTCTCACTGACCGAGCCTTCACGGCTCCTTGGCTTGACCAGAACCATCCTTTGTTCCTGAAACCACAACAAGATAAGCATTAATCATAACCGAGAATAGAACGGATTGATTCTACAATGCTTGGCTTGGTTCCTAGAACTTAGATAAACCTCAGTCAACATAATCATAAACGTATGAACCTACCTACCGTATCCTAAGTCATTCAACCAACCACCCCTTGACTTAGAATCAGATAGATAGTCCAGAGTAGATAAACAGGACACACGAACAGATCCGGATCGTTCCCAAAGACCAATCCGTCTAACCGGATAGAATTTAGGTGCGACCGGCCAATGGAGTCCGGCTCAATGGCCCAACGGACTCCCTTACCTGATCCAGCCTTAGGTCTGGATCCAATCGGCCGAGTAAGCCTCAAGCCTAATCCGGAAGGCTTAGCAACCGGTCAGACCTTGCGACTCTACCTTGGCTTAGACAAACCGTGAACTTGTCTTAACTAGACAAGCCATAGGCTGATCCATAAGGATCGGTCCTAACCTGTCCCGAAAGACACCGTTTGGAACATGTACTCTTTGGCCATTCGTGCCTCTTGGACACTCACGACTCTTGACAACTCATGCCCTTTGGGTCATTCCCAACCGTTCGTCCTAACCGCCCAGTCTTGGTGCAATCGGATCATCCCTCTAACCGACCCGTGTCTAGGCTAGCGATTTGGTTATGTTCGGCCAAAGCCTAGGAACGTGTCCCTTGGTGCGGTCGCATGAGCCGGATGGGACTTAGGAACCGAGCAGAGCCGCGGTGCGGTCGCATGGACCGTCCGTTCGGTCTGATGGAGCCACGGCCCATCACATACCTTGTGAACCACGTCTGGGTTTTCCATGCTCTTCTCCTTGTCTTGATCTCCCATTCTTGACCGGAGTTAGTTCTCAAACGATCAGAGTCGCCGGAACACAACACCACCACAATCGGCCTTTCTCTTGGCCGGAACTCTCTCTTTCTCTCTCTCTTTCTCTCTACGTTTTTCTCTGAGAATTTTACTCTGAGTTGGATAATGAAATCGACCAGAGAGCCCCCATATTTATAGAAAATGAGGGGGTAAGTCTTGCCCCACGAACAGGCATGACTTGCTAGCGAATGGGCACCATCGGCCAAGGGTTGTCCCCTTTCGGCCACTTTCATCCCTTCACCCTTTCTGATTGGGTTTGGGGTCGGTCACAAGCCCAACCCACGCCCCAAGCCTCCTGGAATTAGCTCACGGCCTTGCCCAAGGACCCAACAGCTCATGGCCTCATGGCCGGCCCTCACAGCCTGCCACTGACCCGGACCCGGACCATCGGCCTAAAGCCCGGACAGTCCGTCTAGCTGAGATGAGCTGACTCTCAGCTGCCTCAGCTGAGTGAGCTAGTAGTCCAGCTAGTGGAGCTGACTTAGTAGGGACTGAGCTGGAGTGAACTGAACCTAGCTTCATTGAGCTGGTCGAGCTACTCGTTCACTTCGTCCAGTTACCGTCTTACTCGTCCTAGCTGTCTCTTAGCTTGTATAAGGTTAAGTCTAAGTTTCCTTATGTCCTTAACCTTCTTTCTCGACCATGGAATGCTTGCCTTGATGTCCTATGACTGGCTTGCACGTTTCCTCGAACCATGGCCGTCCTGACAATCCTATTCAGGATTGGGGGCGTGATAAGTCTCCCCCCCTTGGGATGGATTCGTCCTCGAATCCGAATCAAATGCTTCCTCGGAAACAAACTTACACAACCACTCTGGGTACTTTGCTTTCATTCTAGCTTCAGAGCTTCGTATGGCGACATGCCAATACTACTATGGAAGCTATTGTTGTAAGCAAATTCTACCAGAGGTAGATGTTTCTCCCAGGAATCACCCCAGTCTAGAACACATGCTCGCAACATATCTTCCAATGTCTGGATCGTACGTTCAGACTGTCCATCCGTCTGTGGGTGATAGGCTGTACTCATGTTCACTCTTGTTCCTAAAGCCTTTTGGAAAGCCTTCCAGAAGTAAGATGTGAACCTTGAATCCCTATCTGAAACTATGCTTGCCGGCACACCATGTAGTCGGACGATCTCATCAATGTACTTACGTACAATCTGATCTACCCCATCCGACTTTTTGATAGCCACGAAGTGTGCTGATTTGGTTAGGCGATCAACCACAACCCAAACCGCATCTTTCTTATTCTTCGTGGTAGGGAACCCAGTCACAAAGTCCATTGTGATGTGATCCCATTTCCATTCCGGAATAGGCAAGCTTTGCAATAACCCACTAGGCACTTGATGTTCTGCTTTGATGAGTTGGTAAGTGGAGCACTTCGCCACCCATTCCGCGACATCTGCCTTCATACGGATCCAATGATAGAACTTCTTAAGGTTCTGGTACATCTTGGTCGCACCAGGATGAACCGAGAATCTGGGCTTATGAGCCTCTCTCATAATCTCTTCCTTTAGACTTCTATCATTAGGAACACTGATCCGACCGTTTACTAGGATAGTACCATCCTTTGCAGTTTGGTACTCCGTCCTATCATTCTGAGCAACCTTGTTTAGGTTCTCGTCCTGACCTTGAGCCAACCGAATTAGGGTAAGCAGGTCGGCCTGATTGACAGCCTCTAATCCGAGTGGTTCAGACTCTTTGGTCGATGGGTTCAACCGTAGGGCACGAACCGTACCGTCCAGGTCGTCCGCTTCTCGTTCGGCTGATATGTCGGCCCTTCTTCGGCTCAAGGCATCTGCGACCAGATTAGCCTTTCCCGGATGATAGGTGATATCCAGATCGTAATCAGCTACAAACTCCATCCACCTTCTCTGCCTTAAGTTTAACTCAGGCAGGGTGAATATATACTTAAGACTCTTATGGTCCGTAAGTATCTGAACCTTGGCACCATACAAGTATGATCGCCAAATCTTTAAGGCGAACACTACCGCAGCCATTTCAATGGGTGGGGTAGTTTCCCTCATGTTTTCTCAACTGCCTTGACGCATAGGCGATGACCTTCCCATGCTGGGTTAATACGCAACCTAGTCCTGTTATGGACGCGTCCGTATAAACCACATAGGGTTGGTCGGCCTCTGGAAGAACCAGAATGGGTGTCTAGTCAGCATGTCCTTAAGTGCGGAAAAACATTTCCCACACTCCTTAGACCATGTGAACTTAACGTCCTTCCCGGTCAACCGTGTCATAGGCTGAGCCAAGCTTGCGAATCCTTTCACAAACTTTCTATAATAACCGGCCAGCCCTAGGAAGCTTCTGACCTCCGTGGCACTGCGTGGTCGAGGCCAATCCTTGATTGCCCTGATCTTCTCTGGATCCACCGAGACACCCTCACCGGACACAATGTGGCCGAGAAACCCAATGCTCTTCTGCCAAAACTGCATTTACTGAGTTTTGCATAGAGCTTGTGTTCCCGTAATCGTTCCAGCACGGCTCTCAGGTGTTTCCGTTGAGATTCCTCATCCTTGGAGTAAATCAGGATATCATCAATGAAGATGATCACTGATTCGTCCAGGAAGTCTCGGAACACGCTGTTCATCATTTTCATGAATGCAGCAGGCGCATTGGTCAGACCGAATGGCATAACCACAAACTCGTAGTGGCCGTACCTGGTCCGGAATGCTGTCTTTCTAATATCATTTGGCTCTATAGGGATCTGATGATACCCTGAGGCCAAATCAATCTTAGAAAACCACTTGGCTCCTTTGAGTTGATCCAACAACTCATCTATTCTGGGCAACGGGTACTTGTTCTTCACAGTAACCATGTTCAACCCTCGATAGTCAATACACAGACGCATGCTACCATCCTTCTTTTTCACAAAGAGGACTGGTGCACCCCAAAGAGAGCTACTTGGACGTATGAACCCCTTGTCCAGCAATTCTTCTAATTGCTTCTTTAGCTCGGCCATCTCGGCCAGAGCCATTCGGTATGGACTCTTGGACAGCGGCGCTGTTCCTGGTTCTAGTTGAATCGTAAATGGATCCGACCTATCAGGGGGGACACCCTGTAGTGAACGGAACACATCTGGGAACTCAGACACCAACGGGTCCTCAGTTAGATCTTTCTGATCATCATACCTGCCGTGGTCCATAGTGGTAATTGTGGTCAAATATGCTTCACAACCCCGTCTAAGCATCCGTTCTGCTCGGATTGCTGACACCACTACTCTATCCAGAGCCGGACTCATATTCAGACTTTGGTACTGGATCGGGTGAGGTCCAGTCCCCAACCGTACACATCCTCTGTGGCAGTCGAGAGTGGCCCGATACTTTCCCAACGAATCCATGCCTAGGATCACATCGTGATTCTGTAGGCGCAACACAATCAGATCTACAGGCAGATTTTTCTCCTGGATCATTACCGGGATATTAGTCATGAGCCCTAGTGAGTCCATGATTTGCCCACCGGCCGCCCTCACTAGTCTCGAATTATCCCCAGAACAGAGGCAGAACAGACCCTTTCCGACCAGTTCCGGACTCACAAAACTATGTGTAGCCCCTGTGTCGAAAAGTACGTGGGTTTCAACACCACCAATCATGAGGGTCCCTATAAGAGATCCACATCAGAATCCCCTAGCCACTCTAGGTTCCAGACCAAGCATTCTATTGAATGTAAACAGATAAATTTAGAAATTACCATAGATCGAATCAAACGATCCAGAAGCGCCGTCATCTCGGGACAGCTCATACACCCTTGGTGTTGTGGTCGGCCTGCTCTGGGTCGACTTTCCCGTGTCTCCACGACCCTTCCCTTGTCCTCCTTGCCGCTTAGGACATTCACTTTGGAAGTGTCCGCTTTGGCCGCAATGGAAACAAGTCCGAGATCCGCTGCCACTGGATTGGCCCTGAGTCCAGCTTGGTCGAGTGCAATCTCGGATGGAATGATCCAAGCTGCCACATCTCACACAAGCTCCCATGGCTTTCCAGCATTCACCTGGATGGTTCTTACCACAATTGGGACATTCAGGTCGTCCACTAGAGGCCTTGCCTCCGTCAACCTGGTCCCACTTCCTCTTCCGGTCGTTAGTCTTACCCGTCGGGACAGACTGCGACTATGTCTTAAGCTTGGCTTCTTCGGCCAAGTTAGACTCCAAAAGAGCTACACGTTCAACCAGCTCTCCGACGGTGCTGAAGGTGTGGATCGAACAGTGGGTTCTCAGCTCCGGCCTTAAGCCTCGAATGAACCGACGAACCTGGATTGTCTCGTCCTCAAGTTCCCTTCCAACAAACCGTCAGAGCCGGTTGAACTCCTCTTCGTACTCACGTACGGCCCTGCGGCCTTGGGTAAGGTCTAGGAATCTACCTTTCAGACGGTCCCAAGCCTCTGCAGGAAAGTATTTGCGGTTGAATTCATCTTCAAAATCCGCAAAACTCTGGAGACTTCCATTGGTGCGCTTGTTCACAGCCAGCCACCAATTATGCGCGTCCCCTTCCAGGAAGTCAACCGAAATGTCTCTCTTGTAATCCTCGGGACAACGAGTTGAGCTGAAGTTTCGGACTAGCCTACTCCTCCACTCGTCTGCCTCAATAGGATCGGTGCTTCCTGAGAAATGCTTCGTCCCTAGACGAGAAATGTGCTGAAGCAAACTCAGATAGTCCACCTTTTTCCCGGTCCTTTCTGGTGGATCAATCTCGATCACCTCGACCGTTTCCACAACTGGACCATTGGTGTTGGGGCGGTCGTAGCCACAGGCGTAGCTTGGCCAACCGAGGAGTTCACTAATGGCGTGAACAGTTGGGCCATAGCCGCCACCTGAGTCCCCATTACCTTCATGGCCTCTAACAAGTCCTCTTCGGACAGTGTTGCGGTTACATTGGCCGTACCATCGGCCACTTTCTCATGCTGGCCACCATCACGGTTAGCGTTCGAGGATTCCACTTCCTCATCACTCTCCTAATGTTCCTGACCATCCTGTTGTGTCCCCGTAAGGTTAGCCTGATCAGTTGGCAACACATCTTCAGCGTTAGCCGCGGCCGGATCGGTTTGCAAACCGGACAGATTAGTTCCATCCACGGCCACTTGGCTAGACTGACCGGCCATTCTCTTACATCTTCGGGACTTTCCCGATTTGCTTTTTTCAGCCTAAGGGTTCAGACAATGTTAGTACGAAACATACTAACCATAAACAGAACAAAACAATCCCTAGACTAAGCAATCAAACCTCACCGTGATACCTAATCAGCTGGCTGCGTGTGTGTGTGTGGACTACATAACCCAACTATCCTAGAATCAAGCATGCTCTGATACCAACTTGTAAGACCCGTTCCTGGTCTCTCGACCCAACTGGATACAAATGCTTACTTATTAATTTCTTTGCTTGTCTGATTCATTCTAAGTCTTTTCTTTACTAAGTCATATTTGAATATGACGTTCATAAACAAAGGAATAGATTGCACAGCGGAATAACAATGTATAAACTTTGTATTACTTAGAAACATGAGATTCAATACACAACTTCTTAACAGTCTCATAGACAATCACTAGTTCATCCCTAGCATCATCTAACCACACGTTACACAGCCTCTCACTGACCAAGCCTTCACGGCTCCTTGGCTTGACCAGAACCATCCTTAGTTCCTGAAACCACAACCAGATAAGCATTAATCATAACCGAGAATAAAACGGATTGATTCTACAATGCTTGGCTTGGTTACTAGAACTTTGATAAACCTCAGTCAACATAATCATAAACGTATGAACCTACCTACCGTATCCTAAGTCATTCAACCAACCACCCCTTGACTTAGAATCAGATAGATAGTCCAGAATAGATAAACAGAACACACGAACAGATTCGGATCGTCCCCAAAGACCAATCCGTCTAACCGGATAGAATCTAGGTGCGACCGGCCAATGGAGTCCGGCTCAATGGCCCAACGGACTCCCTTACCTGATCCGGCCTTAGGCCTGGATCCAATCGGCCGAGTAAGCCTCAAGCCTAATCCGGAAGGCTTAGCAACCGGTCAGACCTTGCGACTCTACCTTGGCTTAGACAAACCGTGAACTTGTCTTAACTAGACAAGCCATAGGCTGATCCATAAGGATCGGTCCTAACCTGTCCCGAAAGACACCGTTTGGAACATGTACCCTTTGGCCATTCTTGCTGCTTGGACACTCCCGACTCTTGACAACTCGTGCCCTTTGGGTCATTCCCAACCATTCGTCCTAACCGCCCAGTCTTGGTGCGATCGGATCATCCCTCTAACCGACCCGTGTCTAGGCTACTGGTTTGGTTATGTTCGGCCAAAGCCTAGGAACGTGTCCCTTGGACTCAACCAACACAACCTTTCGTGTTTAACCAGAGAGAAGAGAAGAAAAACGAATTGAAATAGATAAGGAGAGCCGGATGGGACTTAGGAACCGAGCAGAGCCGCGGTACGGTCGCATGGACCGTCCGTTCGGTCTGATGGAGCCACGGCCCATCACATACCTTGTGAACCACGTCTGGGTTCTCCATGCTCTTCTCCTTGTCTTGATCTCCCATTCTTGACCGGAGTTAGTTCTCAAACGATCAGAGTCGCCGGAACACAACACCACCACAATCGGCCTTTCTCTTGGCCGGAACTCTCTCTTTCTCTCTTTCTTTCTCTCTACGTTTTCCTCTGAGTATTTAATCTGGAGTTGGATAATGAAATCGACCAGAGAGCCCCCATATTTATAGAAAACGAGGGGGTAAGTCTTGCCCCACGAACAGGCATGACTTGCTAGCAAATGGGCACCATCGGCCAAGGGTTGTCCCCTTTCGGCCACTTGCATCCCTTCGCCCTTTCTGATTGGGTTTGGGGTCGGTCACAAGCCCAACCCACGACCCAAGCCTCCTGGAATTAGCTCACGGCCTTGCCCAAGGACCCAACAGCTCATGGCCTCATGGCCGGCCCTCACAGCCCGCCACTGACCTGGACCCGAACCATCGGCCTAAAGCGCGGACAATCCGTCTAGCTGAGATGAGCTGACTCTCAGCTGCCTCAGCTGAGTGAGCTAGTAGTCCAGCTAGTGGAGCTGACTTAGTAGGGACTGAGCTGGAGTGAACTGAACCTAGCTTCATTGAGCTGGCCGAGCTACTCGTTCACTTCGTCCAGTTACCGTCTTACTCGTCCTAGCGTCTCTTAGCTTGTATAAGGTTAAGTCTAAGTTTCCTTATGTCCTTAACCTTCTTTCTCGACCATGGAATGCTTGCCTTGATGTCCTATGACTGGCTTGCACGTTTCCTCGAACCATGGCCGTCCCGACAATCCTATTCAGGATTGGGGGCGTGACACATAGGACGTCTGGCTGTCCATCAGTACACATATCAGCACGTTGGTCCTTGGACTCAGCACGCTGACCCTTCCCGTGGACTGTTCGGGTGATTTTGGCCTACGTGGGATGTCTGTTTAGTACACACAGGACGTCTGTGGGTGTCCGCCAGCACACACAGGACGTCCGTGGCTGTCCGTGTGTGTCTGTCAGCACACACAGAACGTCTGTGGCTGTCCATCAGTACACATATCAGTACGCTGGTCCTTGGACTCAGCACGCTGGCCCTTCCCGTGGACTGTTTGGGTGATTTTAGCCCACGTGGGCTGTCTGTTCAGTACACACTGGACGTCTGTGGGTGTCCGTTAGCACACAAAGGACGTCCATGTGTGTCCGTCAGCACACACAGGATGTCCGTGGCTGTCCATCAGTACACATATCAGCACGTTGGTCCTTGGACTCAGCACGCTGACGCTTCCCGTGGACTTTTTGGGTGATTTTAGCCCACGTGGGCTGTGTGTTCAGTACACACAGGACGTTCGTGGGTGTCCGCCAGCACACACAGGACGTCCATGGCTGTTTTAAGTGTCTGTGTGTGTCCGTCTGTGTCCGTCAGCACACACAGGACGTCTGTGGCTGTCCATCAGTACACATATCAGCACGTTGGTCCATGAACTCAGCATGATGGCCCTTCCCGTGGACTGTTTGGATGATTTTGGCCCACGTGGGCTGTCTGGTCAGTACACACAGGAAGTCCGTGGGTGTCCGCCAGCACACACAGGACGTCTGTGGCTGTCTGTGGGTGTCCGTCAGCACACACAGGACGTCCGTGGCTGTCCGTGTGTGTCCGTGTGTATCCGTCAGCACACACAGATCGTCTGTGGCTGTCCATCAGTACACATATCAGCACGCGGGTCCTCGGACTCAGCACGCTGGCCCTTCCTGTGGACTGTCTGCAGTACACACAGGACGTCTGTGGGTGTCCGTCAGCACACAAAGGACGTCCGTGTGTGTCCGTCAGCACACACAGGACGTCCGTGGCTATCCATTAGTACACATATCAGCACGTTGGTCCTTGAATTCGGCACGCTGATGCTTCCCGTGGACTGTTTGGGTGATTTTGGCCCACGTGGGCTGTCTGTTCAGTACACACAGGACGTTCGTGTCCCGTGGACTGTTTGGGTGATTTTGGCCCACGTGGGCTGTCTGTTCAGTACACACAGGACGTTCGTGGGTGTCCGTCAGCACACACAGGACGTCCGTGGCTGTCTGTATGTGTCTGTGTGTGTCCGTCTGTGTCCGTCAGCACACACAGGACGTCCGTGGCTGTCCATCAGTAAACATATCAGCACGTTGGTCCTTGGACTCAGCACGCTGACCCTTCCCGTGGACTGTTCGGGTGATTTTGGCCTACGTTGGATGTCTGTTTAGTACACACAGGACGTCCGTGGGTGTCCGCCAACACACACAGGACGTCTGTGGCTGTCCGTGTGTGTCCGTGTGTGTCCGTCAGCACACACAGGACGTCTGTGGCTGTCCATCAGTACACATATCAGCACGTTGGTCCATGGACTGAGCATGCTGGCCCTTCCCTTGGACTGTTTGGGTGATTTTGGCCCACGTGGGCTGTCTGGTCAGTACACACAGGAAGTCCGTGGGTGTCCGCCAGCACACACCGGACGTCTGTGGCTGTCTGTGGCTGTCCGTCAGCACACACAGGACGTCTGTGGCTGTCTGTGTGTGTCCGTGTGTATCCGTCAGCACACATAGAACGTCTGTGGCTGTTCATCAGTACACATATCAGCACGCGGGTCCTCGGACTCAGCACGCTGGCCCTTCCTGTGGACTACTCCACTACAAGAAAACAGCAGTATTCTGACGGACGTTCCGATGGAAAATGAAATCGTTGGTATATTCCGAGGAAATCCCGAGGAAATTCCGAGAAAACACAAAATTTGGTTTCCTCGGAATATACCGACGGAATTCCGAGGAAACATCACTTCGTTGGAATATTCTTATGGAATTCCGAGGAAAATTGTATTCCTCGGAAAAAACCGATGAATTCCGAGGAAATATTATAGACGTTAGAGAGCCGTTGGGGGATTTTAAAAATTCCGAGGAAATTCCGACGAACTAGCCGTTGGCATCGGAATTCTGTCGGAATTTCCTCGGTCTGTCGGAAGGATTTCAACTATAAATACAAGCACCCCTCTTCCTCTTCCTCTTCATTCACTCTATATCTTCATCCTCCCTCTCACTCTCTTTAGACACGAATTTGATTCATAAAAAACATGTCTTCTTCAAATTATTTTCGTTCTTGGATCGATCGACCTCATTTGGATCCGAACACGAGATTGCTTACGGAAGAATACCAACGAGGTATAACCGAATTCATGGGGTTAGTTCACCGACAAACGGAAGCAAAAACATGTATGTTAAGATGTCCTTGCTCTAATTGTAAAAATAAAAAGGTTATTAAAGAGTGGGATGTTTGGACTCATCTATATTTGAGTGGGTTTACACGAAGTTACAAAATTTGGTATCATCATGGGGAAACTGATTATGAACATGGTAGATGGTTGAACCTCAGCCAGCGGTTAGCTTAGAAGAACCAATTAGAACAGATCCAGCGGGTTAGCTTAGAAGAACCAATTAGAACAGATGTAGATTATGGTGTAGGTACTGAGCAGATGGTAAATGATCATTTTAGAGGGGAGATTTACCCAATGCCGAAGCTAGGAGATTTTGCCGAAGCTAGGAGATTTTATAATATGTTGGATGCTGGAAAGCAACCATGTACGAAGGTTGCAGAGATGGTCATTCAGCTTTATCATCTGCTACAAGATTGATGGGCATTAAGACGGATTATAATTTGGCGGAAGACTGTGTGGATGCGATTGCTGATTATGTAAAAGGTATTCTACCGAAGATAATGTAGCTCCTGGCTCATACTACGAGGTTCAGAAACTCGTAGCTGGTCTTGGTTTATCGTATCAGTAATAGATGTATGCAGAGACAACTGCATGATTTATTGGAGGGCGGATGAACAGCGGGTTTCATGCAAATTTTGTGGGAAGCCTCGTTATAAAGATACGAGTGGAAGAGTTCCAGTGCCATATAAAAGGATGTGGTATTTGCCTTTGACGGAAAGGTTGCAGAGGTTGTATATGTCTGAACGCACAGCACAACCAATGAGATGGCATGCGGAGCACTCAACAGATGGTGAGATCAGACATCCTTCAGATGCAAAAGCGTGGAAGCATTTCCAATCAAAGTATCCCGACTTTGCGTATGAGAGAAAATGTCTACCTTGGATTATGTACTGATGGTTTCAGCCCGTTTGGCAAGAGTGGAAGACAGTATTCTCTATGGCCAGTCATTCTTACACCATACAACCTACCCCCAAACATGTGCTTGCGACGAGAGTTTTTGTTTCTCTCGATTCTCGTTCCCGGACCAGAGCATCCTAAGAGATCACTTGATGTGTTTCTTCAGCCACTAATATATGAGTTGCAACAACTATGGGCTCAAGGTGCTGAAACATACGATGTTTCGTATAAAGAAAACTTTCAAATGCGGGCAGTACTAATGTGGACAATAAGTGATTTTCCAGCATATGGTATGTTATCTGGATGGACAACGCATGGAAGGCTATCATGTCCATATTGTCAAGATAACACTGATGCTTTCCAACTAAAACACGGAAGGAAAACGTGTTGGTTTGACTGTCACAGGAGATTTCTACCACCAGATCATCCATATCGTAGAAGTAGGAATTTGTTTACGAAGAACAAGAGGGTGTTTGACAGTCCACCTCCGGAAATTTGTGGGAAAGATTTGAAGACACAACTTAGAGATTTTGGTGCAGAAAGGACGCCAGACGTCGGTGGACATGAGCGTTTTCGGTAGATGGGTTGGAGACCTACATAACTGGCACAAAAAAAGTATTTTCTGGGATCTGCCATACTGGGAGGATCATCTACTAAGGCATAATTTAGATGTCATGCATATTGAGAAGAACTTTTTTGACAATCTCATGAACACGATCCTTAATGTTCAAGGTAAAACAAAGGATAATTTAAGTCAAGACTGGATTTAGTCGATATATGTGCTCGTTCAGAACTTCATGTTGATGAGAATGGTAGGGCTCCTTTTCCCATATACCGACTTGATGCAGCGGGAAAGGATGCATTCTTTGATTGGATTTCAAACGATGTGGAATTTCCAGACGGTTACGCATCTAATTTGCGTAACTGTATCGACAGAAAGGAAGGAAAGTTTACTGGCTTGAAAAGCCACGATTTCCATGTAATGATGCAGCGCCTCCTTCCGTTTGCCTTCAAGGAACTATTATTTTTGAAATTTTGTTAATTCATGGTTTATAATCATCTATACAAAGAATCCTCAATGTATGCATTATAATTGTATAAGAAATGAAATACGGCGAAAATAATCGATGTTTTAAAACCCCAAACCCTGGTTCCTCAGAATTTCCTCGGTAATTTACCGAGGTTTCCGAGGAATCCTAGTTCCTCGGAATATTTTCATTTAACCGGGTAAACCAAGCCGCCAAATATTTCGCGAAAATTGAATTAAAGATTTCCGAGGAATTCCGACGGAAATATAAATATTTCCGAGGAAAATTCCGACGGATAGTTTCCGTCGGACGCCTCATAATATTAGGGCGAGCCCGATCTTCTTCCCCATTTCTTCTTTCTCTCCGCGCCGCACAGACTCTCCCTCTCGCGATTTCCGGCGACTCCACCGTTCTCTCTCGCGATTTCCGGCGAATCTGCCCTAATCCTCCCCCATAATCATGTATGAATCCTATCCCACTCTCTTAGGGTAGATTTGTATGGTTTTTAAGTAGATTTGATGATTTTGGAATGAGATTTATAGATTTTTGTTAGGTTGAATGGTAGGATTGTGTAAAATCGAGTTTGATTATGTAATTTCAATTGATTTGGATTTTTTTTGGGTTTTTATTGATTTTTTGTGGTTATAAAAATCGAATTTGTAATTATATATA
>NW_022610039.1:0-38866 GCF_000309985.2 Brassica rapa
TGGAGAATCACCAGGAAGTTGAATAAATCTCATAGGAGTTGGGATGAAGAAGTTATCCACTTTCAAATCTGGTGATTTCAGTTTCCCAGTTTGGGAATAGCACAGCTTCATCGTCGTTCCAGTCAAACCAGGATGAATCACTTTGTGAGAAGCTTGATTTGGATACATTAAGTGGTGTATAATCACCAGGAAGTTGAATAAATCTCATAGGAGTTGGGATGAAGAAGTTATCCCATTTTCAAATCAGGTGATTCCACTTTCCCAGTTGGGAATAGCACAGCTTCATCGTCGTTCCCTCAAACCAGGGGATATTCACTTGTGGAGAAGCTTGATTTGGATACATAAAGTTGTGGAGAATCACCAGAAAGTTGAAAAACAATCTCAAGGGTAGGGCGAAAAGAAGTTATCCCACTTTCAAATCAGGTGATTCCAGTTTCCCAGTTTGGGAAAAGGACAGCTTCTCTGTCGTTCCAATCAAACCAGGATGAATCACTTTGTGAGAAGCTTGATTTGGATACATAAAGTGGTGGAGAATCACCAGGAAGTGAAATAAAATCATAGGAGTTGGCATGAAGAAGAGAAGTTATCCACTTTCAAATCAGGTGATTCCAGTTTCCCAGTTTGGGAATAGCACAGCTTCTTCGTCGTTCCAATCAAACCAGGATGAATCACTTTTTGAGAAGCTTGATTTGAATACATAAAGTGGTGTAGAATCACCAGGAAGTTGAATAAATCTCATTAGGAGTTGGGATGAAGAAGTTATCCCACTTTCAAATCAGGTGATTCCAGTTTCCCAGTTTGGGAACACAGCTTCTTCGTCGTTCCAATCAAACCAGGATGAATCACTTTGTGAGAAGCTTGATTTGGATACATAAAGTGGGTGGAGAATCACCAGGAAGTTGAATAAATCTCATAGGAGTTGGGATGAAGAGTTATCCCACTTTCAAATCAGGTGATCCAGTTTCCCAGTTTGGGAATAGCACAGCTTCTTTGTGTCCAATCAAACCAGGATGAATCACTTTGTGAGAAGCTTCATTGGATACATAAAGTGGTGGAGAATCACCAGGAGTTGAATAAAAATCTCATAGGAGTTGGGATGAAGAAGTTATCCCACTTTCAAATCAGGTGATTCCAGTTTCCCAGTTTGGGAATAGCACAGCTTCTGTCGTTCCAATCAAACCAGGATGAATCACTTTGTGAGAAGCTTGATTTGAATACATAAAGTGGTGGAGAATCACCATGAAGTTGAATAAATCTTATAGGAGTTGGGATGAAGAAGTTATCCCACTTTCAAATCTGGTGATTCCAGTTTCCCAGTTTGGGAATAGCACAGCTTCTTCTCATTCCAATCAAACCAGGATGAATCACTTTGTGAGAAGCTTGATTTGAATACATAAAGTGGTGGAGAATCACCAGGATCTTGAATAAATCTCATAGGAGTTGGGATGAAGAAGTTATCCCACTTTCAAATCAGGTGATTCCAGTTTCCCAGTTTGGGAATAGCACAGCTTCTTGTCGTTCCAATCAAACCAGGATGAATCACTTTGTGAGAAGCTTGATTTGGATACATAAAGTGGTGGAGAATCTCAGGAAGTTGAATAAATCTCATAGGAGTTGGGATGAAGAAGTTATCCCACTTTCAAATCAGGTGATTCCAGTTTCCCAGTTTGGGAATAGGCACAACTTCTTCGTCGTTCCAATCAAACCAGGATGAATCACTTTGTGAGAAGCTTGATTTGGATACATAAAGTGGTGTAGAATCACCAGGAAGTTGAATAAATCTCATAGGAGATGGGATGAAGAAGAAGTTATCCCACTTTCAAATCAGTGATTCCAGTTTCCCAGTTTGGGAATTGCACAGCTTCGTCGTCGTTCCAATCAAACCAGGATGAATCACTTTGTGAGAAGCTTCATTTGGATACATAAAGTGGTGGAGAATCACCAGGAAGTTGAATAAATCTCATAGGAGTTGGGATGAAGAAGTTATCCCACTTTCAAATCTGGTGATTCCAGTTTCCCAGTTTGGGAATAGCACAGCTTCATCGTCGTTCAAATCAAACCAGGATGAATCACTTTGTGAGAAGCTTTATTTGGATACATAAAGTGGTGGAGAATCACCAGGAAGTTGAATAAATCACATAGGAGTTGGGATGAAGAAGTTATCCCACTTTCAAATCAGGTGATTCCAGTTTCCCAGTTTGGGAATAGCACAGCTTCTTTGTCGTTCCAATCAAACCAGGATGAATCACTTTGTGAGAAGCTTCATTTGGATACATAAAGTGGTGGAGAATCACCAGGAAGTTGAATAAATCTCATAGGAGTTGGGATGAAGAAGTTATCCCACTTTCAAATCAGGTGATTCCAGTTTCCCAGTTTGGGAATAGCACAGCTTCTTTGTCGTTCCAATCAAACCAGGATGAATCACTTTGTGAGAAGCTTCATTTGGATACATAAAGTGGTGGAGAATCACCAGGAAGTTGAATAAATCTCATAGGAGTTGGGATGAAGAAGTTATCCCACTTTCAAATCTGGTGATTCCAGTTTCCCAGTTTGGGAATAGCACAGCTTCATCGTCGTTCAAATCAAACCAGGATGAATCACTTTGTGAGAAGCTTGATTTGAATACATAAAGTGGTGTAGAATCACCAGGAAGTTGAATAAATCTCATTAGGAGTTGGGATGAAGAAGTTATCCCACTTTCAAATCAGGTGATTCCAGTTTCCCAGTTTGGGAATAGCACAGCTTCTTTGTCGTTCCAATCAAACCAGGATGAATCACTTTGTGAGAAGCTTGATTTGGATACATAAAGTGGTGGAGAATCTTCAGGAAGTTGAATAAATCTCATAGGAGTTGGGATGAAGAAGTTATCCCAATTTCAAATCAGGTGATTCCAGTTTCCCAGTTTGGGAATAGCACAACTTCTTCGTCGTTCCAATCAAACCAGGATGAATCACTTTGTGAGAAGCTTGATTTGGATACATAAAGTGGTGGAGAATCACCAGGAAGTTGAATAAATCTCATAGGAGTTGGGATGAAGAAGTTATCCCACTTTCAAATCAGGTGATTCCAGTTTCCCAGTTTG
The DNA here is from genome assembly GCF_000309985.2 of Brassica rapa. Lineage (NCBI taxonomy): Eukaryota > Viridiplantae > Streptophyta > Magnoliopsida > Brassicales > Brassicaceae > Brassica > Brassica rapa. The sequence goes on from NW_022610039.1 coordinate 3,083, forward strand.
GGAATAGCGCAGCTTCTTCGTCGTTCCAATCAAACCAGGATGAATCTCTTTGTAAGAAGCTTGATTTGGATACATAAAGTGGTGGAGAATCACCAGGAAGTTGAATAAATCTCATAGGAGTTGGGATGAAGAAGTTATCCCACTTTCAAATCAGGTGATTCTAGTTTCCCAGTTTGGGAATATCACAACTTCATCGTCGTTCCAGTCAAACCAGGATGAATCACTTTGTGAGAAGCTTGATTTGGATACATTAAGTGGTGTAGAATCACCAGGAAGTTGAATAAATCACATAGGAGTTGGCGAAAATAAGTTATCCGACTTTCAAATCAGGTGATTCCAGTTTCCCAATTTGGGAATAGCACAGCTTCATCGTCGTTCCCATCAAACCAGGATGATTCACTTTGTGAGAAGCTTGATTTGGATACATAAAGTTGTGGAGAATCACCAGAAAGTTGAAAAAATCTCATAGGAGTTGGCGAAAAGAAGTTATCCCACTTTCAAATCAGGTGATTCCAGTTTCCCAGTTTGGGAATAGCACAGCTTCATCGTCATTCAAATCAAACCAGGATGAATCACTTTGTGAGAAGCTTGATTTGGATAAATAAAGTGGTGGAGAATCACCAGGAAGTTGAATAAATCTCATAGGAGTTGGCGAAAAGAAGTTATCCCACTTTCAAATCAGGTGATTCCAGTTTCCCAGTTTGGGAATAGCACAGCTTCATCGTCGTTCCCATCAAACCAGGATGATTCACTTTGTGAGAAGCTTGATTTGGATACATAAAGTTGTGGAGAATCACCAGGAAGTTGAATAAATCTCATAGGAGTTGGCGAAAAGAAGTTATCCCACTTTCAAATCCGGTGATTCCAGTTTCCCAGTTTGGGAATAGGACAACTTCTTCGTCGTTCCAATCAAACCAGGATGAATCACTTTGTGAGAAGCTTGAGTTGGATACATAAAGTGGTGTAGAATCACCAGGAAGTTGAATAAATCTCATAGGAGTTGGGATGAAGAAGTTATCCCACTTTCAAATCAGGTGATTCCAGTTTCCCAGTTTGGGAATTGCACAGCTTCGTCGTCGTTCCAATCAAACCAGGATGAATCACTTTGTGAGAAGCTTCATTTGGATACATAAAGTGGTGGAGAATCACCAGGAAGTTGAATAAATCTCATAGGAGTTGGGATGAAGAAGTTATCCCACTTTCAAATCTGGTGATTCCAGTTTCCCAGTTTGGGAATAGCACAGCTTCATCGTCGTTCAAATCAAACCAGGATGAATCACTTTGTGAGAAGCTTTATTTGGATACATAAAGTGGTGGAGAATCACCAGGAAGTTGAATAAATCACATAGGAGTTGGCGTGAAGAAGTTATCCCACTTTCAAATCAGGTGATTCCAGTTTCCCAGTTTGGGAATAGCACAGCTTCATCGTCTTTCAAATCAAACCAGGATGAATCACTTTGTGAGAAGCTTGATTTGGATACATAAAGTGGTGTAGAATCACCAGGAAGTTGAATAAATCTCATAGGAGTTGGCGAAAAGAAGTTATCCCACTTTCAAATCAGGTGATTCCAGTTTCCCAGTTTGGGAATAGCACAGCTTCATCGTCGTTCCCATCAAACCAGGATGATTCACTTTGTGAGAAGCTTGATTTGGATACATAAAGTTATGGAGAATCACCAGGAAGTTGAATAAATCTCATAGGAGTTGGCGAAAAGAAGTTATCCCACTTTCAAATCCGGTGATTCCAGTTTCCCAGTTTGGGAATAGGACAACTTCTTCGTCGTTCCAATCAAACCAGGATGAATCACTTTGTGAGAAGCTTGATTTGGATACATAAAGTGGTGGAGAATCACCAGGAAGTTGAATAAATCTCATAGGAGTTGGGATGAAGAAGTTATCCTAATTTCAAATCAGGTGATTCTAGTTTCCCAGTTTGGGAATAGCACAGCTTTTTCGTCGTTCCAATCAAACCAGGATGAATCACTTTGTGAGAAGCTTGATTTGAATACATAAAGTGGTGTAGAATCACCAGGAAGTTGAATAAATCTCATAGGAGTTGGGATGAAGAAGTTTTCCCACTTTCAAATCAGGTGATTCCAGTTTCCCAGTTTTGGAATAGCACAGCTTCTTCGTCGTTCCATTCAAACCAGGATGAATCCCTTTGTGAGAAGCTTGATTTGGATACATAAAGTGGTGGAGAATACCCAGGAAGTTGAATAAATCTCATAGGAGTTGGCAAGTATTGAGATGAAGACCAAGGAGGCTGAGACAGTAACTTTAGAGTTTTACTGTGGTAACTTTATTTTAACCACAGTAACTACTTGGGGAAGTTATCTGATGGGATGAGAAGGTAACTTAGTGAAGAGAAGAGAGGAAACTCGACCAAAGAGGATAAGTGAGGTTAAGGAAGGATAAGGGATCACTTTGACAGCCTGTATGATGCTGGAAAGGAGAAGTTACCTTTATACTAGTGCAAGCATGTGAGAAAGCACAGCCAAGTGATTCAAAAGGAGTTCCAGCCTGTCCTTTGACTACACATGCTTAACCATTTCGAATTTCCTTGTTGCTCTCTGTTGAGATGAGAGAATAAAGAGTTGATATATTGAGAGAGGAAGAGAGTTGGAGCAGACAGTAACTTTGGAGAGTTACCACAGTAACTTTATTGTTACTGTGGTAACTAAAGAAGTTACCATAGTAACCAGGGTAACTCGGATGGCAAGGAGAAGTTACCTTAGGTTGTCTACACTTGATCTGAGTATGGGAAGGGATAAGAGAGGAGAATTGGACAGGCTGTCACTGGCTGGAAAGGAGAAGAGTGCTTTAGCACTAGTAGAAGCATGTGAGCAATCTCAGCCATGGGATTAACAGCCTGGCCTTTGACTACACATGCTTATCTTATCCCCTTAGATTGATTTCGAAAATGCTTCTTCCTTTTGTATATATCTGATGTAAACTCTCTCATAATTAATTAATGGAGTTTTGAGTCTCTCTCTCTAGTCTCTCTCTTGTTCTTAATCTCCAATCTCTTTAATTCTCAGATTAAACTTAATCACTCTTTAAATCACAAAATCTAATATGGTATCAGAGCCAGGTTCCTTTAAAAGGAGAGAGTGATTTCGTTTTTCTAAATGTCCTTGAGTGTTCTTGAGTGTTCTTGAGAGTTCTTGAGAGTTTTTCAAGAGCTAGATCCTTTAAAAGTCAAGTTTGTGTCTGTTGGTGTTTCTTTTGGAGAGTCAGCCTCAAGGGAGTCCCTTTAGGTGTTTGACAAGGTCAGAAGAGGGGTCTAGTTTGTGGTTAAGCTTGGCGTGTGAGATTAGAAGCATTTGGGGGAAGATCTAGGCTAAAGGTTGTTGCTTTAGGCTAAAGGAAATGGAGCTGCTTCAATCTGGTACAACAAGGCGTGAAGAGAAGAAAGAGAGAGGGAATGAGTGGGGGTGGTTCTCACACATGAAAACAACTCTGAAAAGGTGTGGAGTTTGGAGAAACCATGAGAAGGAAGAGTCTTTGAAGGGTAAAGCTGCTGAGAAAGATCAGACAGCAAGAGAAACAAGTGGAGATTGCTCTAGTCTTGAAGAAAGTATACTGCTTGAGAAGATTGAAGATGTTTATGAGAACAAGATCAATCTTAAGAGAGTGTATGAAGTCAAGAAGGTGATCAGTGAAGCTAAGCAAGGAAGAGAAGAGTTCAATAACCATGTGAGGAAGCTACAACACTTGTGGGTTGAACTACAAGGGTTGAGATCCCATGTGGATGGGGATGCTACACCAGAGCAAGAGATGGTCTTGAAGCTCTTGGCGAGCATGGAGTCATCATATGGGTGGCTGGTGGAGATGGTTCTAAGAGGGGAACAGCTTCCGGAAATGGAAGAGATCTGTGTGCTTATAAGAAGGGCGTATGAGATAATGAGAGATGATGAGAGGCTAACCATGAGTAGGAGTGAGAGCTCATGGAAGCCAAATGGGAGTAGGAGTGAGAGCTTCCAGAAGCTAACCATGAGTAGGAGTGAGGGCTCATGGAGGCTAACCGGGAGTAGGAGTGAGGGCTTCCGGAAGAGGAGGAGGTGCAGAATGCTATCCAAAGCTTATATCAACATAGGAAAGGGTAGGAAGAGAGTTGTGGGAGAGTGTTCTTACTCAGCCTACATGGGGGAATCAGTAGAAGACAGTGGGGTGTTAAGAGAGCAGGAGAAAGGGAGTGGAGCTGATGATCGCATCACCAGGAAGGAATGGAGAGTGTTCATGGAACATGTACAAGCCTTAGCAGCAAGCAAGAAGCATGCTATACAATCCGGAGCTTCTAAACCCATGGTGATTGATTCTGGAGCAAGTCATCATATGATCAGTGATAGGAGGCTTATAAGTGAGATCAAGGCTGCAACAGGGAGTGTTAGGATAGCTAATGGTGCTATGATCCCAATAGAAGGAGTGGGAAAGCTCAAACTGTTTGAGAAGGACACGGCTGCTGATATGATCATGGACCAGCTAGTTGATAAAGATGAAGAAGGAGAGACTGAAGATACACTAGCTGAAGAGGAAGCTGTCCTAGCCATTCCCACAGGTCCTATCACTCGTGCAATGACAAGGAGACTCAAGGAAGCCGTTGGAAACATACTGAAGATCTCTAAGAAGCAAGAAGACTGTCTTGGTAGAAGCTTGAGCCACCAAGACACACTCATCACCATTCATGTGATCTTACCATCAAGCTGATCATCATCTAGGCAAGTGGCTTGGTATACTCTTTTTCCCTTGATTAGTTTTGTCCCACTGGGTTTTCTAATCAAGGTTTTTAATGAGGTATCAAGTTCACTTACACATTCCTAGTTGATGTATCTTGGATGCAACTCGGCCTAAGGCATCTTGGACCGACTTCATCATTTATCTTATATTATGTTTTAGTCTAAGTGTTGTGTTATTACTTTGAAACCGTGTGGAGCCTTTTTCTTTAAGTTTTCTTATGTTTTCGAGACCTTGTGCATGTACAAGGATCTCTCTATTTAAGTGTATCACAAACCCTCATTCTAATCTAAGTTATCTTTTGTTTAAACCTTGTGTTTTCTTCTCCCTTGCTTTCACGAGTTAAGAGAGTGTCTGGTGTGTAGTATCCAGTCTGTTGGTGTGTAATATCCAACGCCCAAGGGCTTTAGAGAGGTGTGTCATATCCGATCTAAGCCTAGGAGTATCAAGGAGCCTTTCCGCAGCCTCTTGTGTCACCAATCGATCCACAGCCTTGATAAACTTGAGTCTTTGATTCGTTTATGCAAGGATCTATCCAAACCATCCAGAGAAGGGTCCTAGGATCTCATTAAGTGGTATCAGAGCACTCTGGAAGGGGAGTTTCGATTTCTCTTTTGCGACTTCTTAGATCTACTTTTTGTCGATTCATATTTTGTTGATCAATCGGTTCTTGTGTGTTTATTCTCATTTGATCTGCTTGTTTCATTATCAGGATTGCTAGATCTGACTGTTTCGTATCTCATATTGATAGATCTAAGAATTTCGATCAAGTTTTGAACAAAACCTTTTCACATTCTTGTCGATTACGTTATCGTTTTACTTGATTCGAAAGTTTCTTGTGATTGTGTGACTCGATCTGTTGTTAGAATCATAGATCAGGATTTGATTATCTCATTTCATCATCCGTTGAATCTGATCTGTTATTGTTTCAATTTCGAAAAGATAGAATTCAAATCGTCGCGTGTTGATCAAGTATCTTCATTTGCCGCTTTGTTTGAATACTTTGTTTCTTTATTTGAATCTTGAGTTCTGAATTCTTTTGAACTACTTACTGGTTCAAGTTTTTCGTGTATCAGGAAGCCATGGGATCTGAGGAGGATGATGAAACCTTTGTGCGAAGGAATAGATTGCTGCAAGAAGCAATCACCAAACAAGTGATGGAAGCGATGGTGAAGTTACTAGAAGAGAAGTATGATCAGAGACCGCATGATGGGCAAGGACAAGCATCTGGTTCAAGACATGAGCCAAGAAGAAACAGACAAGGTCAGCGTGAGCATGCTGGATCAGAAGAGACTGATAACTTCTATGAGAGAAGTAGCCATAGCTCCGGTTCAAGACGTAGCAGTAGAAGATCTCGACGTGATCATGAGGGCCGGAGGCATAGACGCAATGAGCTATCAGGGTTAAAGCTTAAGATCCCTCCTTTCCATGGTAAAGCTGATCCAGATGCCTATCTTGAGTGGGAGAAGAAGATCGAACTCGTTTTCAACTGTCAGCATTACTCAGAGACTAAGAAGATTCAAGTAGCTGCTACCGAGTTCAATGACTATGCATTGAGTTGGTGGGATCAGTTGGTTACAAACAAGAGGCGCAATGGTGAATTTCCCATTGAAACATGGGCAGAGATGAAAGCTGTGATGCGCAAGAGGTTTGTACCAAGTCATTATCACCGTGATCTCCATCAAAAGCTGAGACTGCTCACACAAGGAACAAAGTCTGTAGAGGAATACTTTCAAGAGATGGAGTTGCTTATGCTAAGAGCTTGTGTATCTGAGGACAGTGAAGCTACCATGGCACGGTTTCTTGGTGGACTCAACCGTGAAATACAAGATAGAGTGGAGATGCAACACTACTTGGAAATAGAGGAGATGCTACACAAAGCTATCTTGGTGGAGCAACAAGTTAAGAGAAGAAGTCATGCGCGTGGCAGCTATGGTTCCAATAGATACCAGACCTCTAAGGATGATAAACCGAGCTATCAAAAGGAGAGCAAGCCACAGCCAAAAGAAGAAGCCAAGTCTAGTAGCATCTACAACAAAGATAAGGGGAAAGTGGAAGCTACAAGCTCGCGTGCAAGAGATGTGAAGTGTTTTAAGTGCCAAGGACGTGGGCACTATGCTAATGAGTGTACCAACAAACGTGTGATGATCCTTCATGCCAATGGAGAATATGAATCTACTGATGAGGAGACAGAGGCCGAAGAAGATCACAGTTCAGAAGAGGAGTATGTTGCCAACCCGGTCGCTGGAAGGTTGCTAGTTGCTAGAAGAACCTTGAGTCTTCAAAGCAAGACCGAAGAAATGGAGCAAAGAGAGAATCTCTTCTATACTAGATGTCTAGTGCAAGGAAAGGTCTGTAGTCTTATTGTGGATGGAGGCAGTTGTGTCAACGTTGCGAGTGAGACTATGGTTAAAAAGTTGGGTTTGAAGGTCCAGAAGCATCCTAAACCATATAGGCTCCAATGGCTCAATGAAGAGGGCGAGATGAGAGTATCTACTCAGGTTATGGTTCCCTTAGCCATTGGAAAATATGAAGATGAGATTCTTTGTGATGTGTTGCCTATGGAAGCTGGACACATTCTCCTTGGAAGGCCGTGGCAATCAGATAGACGTGTGATACATGATGGGTATGCCAACAAGCACACCTTTGAGTTTAAAGGGAGAAAGACAGTTCTTGTGCCTATGACTCCTAAGGAAGTTCAGGTTGATCAGCTTCAGCTACAAAAGAAGAAAGAGATAGATCTTCCCGCTGAATCAACAAAGCAACTAAACTTCTATGCCAAGTCTGGTGATGTTAAAAGATCTCTCTGCTCTAACCTTCCTATTCTTTTGTTTATCTATAAGGAATCCCTCTTGACTACTACTAACATTGCACCGGAGTATCCGAGTGAACTTGTCAATCTTTTACAGAAATATCAAGATGTTTTTCCAGAAGATAGTCCCAATGGACTACCACCAGTGCGAGGGATTGAGCACCAAATTGATTTTGTGCCCGGTTCTACACTTCCCAATAGGCCAGCATACAGAACCAATCCGGTGGAGACCAAAGAACTACAAAGGCAAGTGGAGGAACTGATGGAGAAAGGGCATATCCGAGAGAGCATGAGTCCTTGTGCTGTTCCAGTGCTACTTGTGCCCAAGAAAGATGGGAGCTGGCGCATGTGTGTTGATTGCAGAGCCATCAACAATATCACTGTAAAGTATCGCCATCCTATTCCTAGATTAGATGATATGCTTGATGAATTGCATGGTTCTTGTATATTCTCTAAGATTGATTTGAAAAGTGGATACCATCAGATTAGGATGAAAGAAGGAGATGAATGGAAAACTGCATTCAAAACTAAACATGGTCTATATGAGTGGTTAGTCATGCCATTTGGATTAACCAATGCACCTAGTACATTCATGAGATTAATGAATCATGTTCTTAGATCATTCATTGGCATATTTGTTGTGGTATACTTTGATGACATCCTTGTATACAGTAAGAGCTTTAATGATCATATAGAACATCTTAGAGCTGTTCTTGATGTGCTTAGAAAGGAATCTCTTTTTGCTAACCTTAAGAAGTGTACTTTTGGAACGGATCACTTGGTCTTTTTAGGCTTTATTGTGGGTGCAGATGGGGTTAAAGTTGATCCGGAGAAAGTAAGAGCTATACGAGAATGGCCAATTCCTAAGACAGTGAGTGAAGTGAGGAGCTTCCATGGACTTGCTGGTTTCTATAGGCGCTTTGTGAAAGACTTCAGCACTATAGCATCTCCCTTGACTGAAGTAATCAAGAAAGAAGTCGGATTCAAGTGGGGAGAAGCACAAGAACTTGCCTTTCAATGCCTAAAAGAGAAGCTTACTAATGCCCCTCTTCTTATACTTCCTGATTTTAATAAAACTTTTGAAATAGAATGTGATGCTTCAGGAATTGGAATTGGTGCTGTATTGATGCAGGAGAAGAGACCCATTGCATACTTCAGTGAGAAGCTTGGAGGAGCTACCCTCAACTATGCAACTTATGATAAAGAACTATATGCCTTGGTGAGAGCCTTGCAGACTTGGCAACACTACCTCTGGCCTAAAGAGTTCGTCATACACACAGATCATGAGTCTCTCAAATACCTCAAAGGACAGCACAAACTCAGCAAGAGACACGCAAGGTGGGTTGAGTTCATTGAGACATTTCCTTATGTCATCAAGTATAAACAAGGTAAGGAAAACATAGTTGCTGATGCACTATCCAGAAGGTATGTTCTCTTGAACACTCTTGATGCTAAGCTATTAGGATTTGAGCAGATTAAAGGAATGTATGAGAATGATCCTGATTTTAAAGAAGCTTACAACTCTTGTGAGAAATTTGCTGAGGGACACTACTTTAGGCATGATGGTTTTCTTTTCTATGATAATCGATTGTGTGTGCCTAACTGTTCTTTAAGAGACTTGTTTGTTAGGGAATCTCATGGAGGAAGTCTCATGGGTCACTTTGGTATTGCAAAGACTCTTAAAACTTTGCAGGATCATTTCTTTTGGCCTCGGATGAAAAGAGATGTGGAGAAACTATGTGAGAGATGTGCAACTTGCAAACAAGCTAAGTCTAAGGTTCAGTCTCACGGTTTGTATACTCCTCTCCCTATACCTTATCATCCTTGGAATGACATATCTATGGATTTCATTGTTGGCTTGCCTAGAACTAGGACTGGAAAGGATTCTATCTTTGTGGTTGTGGATAGGTTCTCAAAGATGGCACATTTCATAGCTTGTCACAAAACTGATGATGCATTGCATGTTGCTAACTTGTTCTTTAAAGAGATTGTGCGCATACATGGCATGCCTAAGACTATTGTTTCTGATAGAGATACTAAGTTTCTTAGTTATTTTTGGAAGACTCTTTGGTCTAAGCTAGGTACTAAACTCTTGTTTTCTACTACCTGTCATCCACAAACTGATGGACAAACTGAAGTAGTTAATAGGACTCTTGGAACACTCTTGCGTGCATTCATAAAGAAAAACTTGAAATCATGGGAAGACTATTTGCCTCATTGTGAATTTGCATATAATCATGCTGTGCATTCTACTTCTAAGTTTTCTCCTTTTGAGATAGTTTATGGGTTCAATCCCAACTCTCCTTTAGATTTAATTCCTTTACCTGAGTGTGAAAGGGTCAGCGTTGATGGCAAAAAGAAGGCAGAGATGGTGAAACAACTCCACGAGCAGGCTAGGCTCAACATTGAGGCAACAACCAAACAGTATGTTAAGCATGCTAACAAAGGAAGGCGTGAGATGGTCTTTGAAGTGGGTGATCAGGTTTGGATTCACCTAAGGAAAGAGAGGTTTCCCAATGAAAGGAAGTCCAAGCTGATGCCGCGGATTGATGGACCTTTTAAGGTCATAAGGAAGATCAGCAACAATGCCTACAAACTGGATTTGCAAGGTAAGTATGATGTGAGTAATAGCTTCAATGTTACTGACTTGATCCCTTTTATTGCAGATGAGCCAGATTTGAGGACAAATCCTTTTCAAGTGGGAGGGGATGATATGATCATGGACCAGCTAGTTGATAAAGATGAAGAAGGAGAGACTGAAGATACACTAGCTGAAGAGGAAGCTGTCCTAGCCATTCCCACAGGTCCTATCACTCGTGCAATGACAAGGAGACTCAAGGAAGCCGTTGGAAACATACTGAAGATCTCTAAGAAGCAAGAAGACTGTCTTGGTAGAAGCTTGAGCCACCAAGACACACTCATCACCATTCATGTGATCTTACCATCAAGCTGATCATCATCTAGGCAAGTGGCTTGGTATACTCTTTTTCCCTTGATTAGTTTTGTCCCACTGGGTTTTCTAATCAAGGTTTTTAATGAGGTATCAAGTTCACTTACACATTCCTAGTTGATGTATCTTGGATGCAACTCGGCCTAAGGCATCTTGGACCGACTTCATCATTTATCTTATATTATGTTTTAGTCTAAGTGTTGTGTTATTACTTTGAAACCGTGTGGAGCCTTTTTCTTTAAGTTTTCTTATGTTTTCGAGACCTTGTGCATGTACAAGGATCTCTCTATTTAAGTGTATCACAAACCCTCATTCTAATCTAAGTTATCTTTTGTTTAAACCTTGTGTTTTCTTCTCCCTTGCTTTCACGAGTTAAGAGAGTGTCTGGTGTGTAGTATCCAGTCTGTTGGTGTGTAATATCCAACGCCCAAGGGCTTTAGAGAGGTGTGTCATATCCGATCTAAGCCTAGGAGTATCAAGGAGCCTTTCCGCAGCCTCTTGTGTCACCAATCGATCCACAACCTTGATAAACTTGAGTCTTTGATTCGTTTATGCAAGGATCTATCCAAACCATCCAGAGAAGGGTCCTAGGATCTCATTAGCTGCCTTCTACATGCCTCAGTTCACTTCAAATCTATTATCTGTGAAGAAAGCTACCATTGATCTTGATTGTCAAGTAGTATTCAGACCTGATGAAGTTGAGTTTCAAGATTTGAAGACTGGGAGAGTCATTGGCAGAGGAGACAGCAAGAATCAGCTATACCACCTCGACTTGGCTAAGACCTCTAATCCCTTTGATTCTATTTGCTTGAGTAGTACTGCTGAGAAGATTGATAGTATTACTTGGCATGCTAGATTAGGACATCCTCATGCTCGTGCCATTGAATTGATAATCCCTAATATGTCATTCAATCACTTGGATTGTGAAGCATGCATATTAGGAAAGCATTGTAGGACTGTTTTCCCAACATCTAAGACTACTTATGAGCATTGCTTTGATCTAGTTCACTCGGATGTGTGGACCGCTCCATGCATGTCTAGAGACAGCCATAAATACTTTGTAACATTCATTGATGAGAAGTCTAAGTATACATGGCTCACATTGCTTCCATCTAAAGATAAGGTGCTAGAAGCGTTTATGAACTTCCAAGCATATGTATCTAATCAATACAATGCTACTGTGAAGGTACTGAGATCAGACAATGGAGGTGAATACATCAGCAATGCCTTCAAGAGTCATCTAGCCAAGCATGGGATTGTGCATCAGACCAGTTGTCCCTACACACCACAGCAGAATGGTGTAGCTGAGAGGAAGAATAGGCACTTGATGGAGGTTGCTAGGTCGATGATGTTTCATGCAAATGTCCCAAAACGTTTTTGGGGAGATGCTGTACAGACTGCTTGCTATCTCATCAACCGGGTCCCAACCAAGATACTGAAGAATCTGTCTCCATTTGAGGTGCTGAATAAGAGCAAGCCTTTTATTGATCACCTACGGGTATTTGGGTGTGTATGCTATGTCATGAGTCCAGGAGAACAGAGAAACAAGCTGGAGGCAAAGAGCACTAAGGCTATGTTCATTGGATACTCTATCACTCAGAAGGGATACAAGTGCTATGATCCTGAAGCAAGGAGAGTGATGGTATCTAGAGAAGTGAAGTTTATTGAATCAAAAGGGTATTATGAAGAAAAGGAGTGGGAAAATCTGAAGGATTTGTCTCAAGCTCCATCTGATAGAGCAACAACACTGAGGGTGCTGTTGGAGAAGCTAGGGATAGGGTTATCCCAGGATCAGGAATCTGGAAGAAGAGAGTCTTCCAATCCGACTAGTGAAGCTGAAAGAACAACTCCTCTTGATCATGAGAGGGGGAATGGAACTGAATCTCATGAGCAAGTGCAAAATCAAGATTCAGGCCAGCATAATCAAGAGGTGACACAAGAAGTAGAGAGTGGTGCTCAGTCTAGTGGAGATGGGCAAAGAGAGTCTACTGGCTCAGATGAGAGTGGTACTCAGTCTAGTGAAGGAGATGGGTCAAATGAGAGTGGTGCTCAATCAAGTGAAGATGGGCAAGAGCCACAAGAAGAACAAGTTCAGGAGCTAAGGAGGAGCACAAGGGTGAAGAGAGATGCTTCCAACTGGGTAAACACGAGAGTGTACTACAATGCCCAGGCTGTGGAGCATCCTGCTCAAGCTATGTGTTCCTTTGCAGAGTTTCCGGACGAGCATACAGCCTTCACAGTAAGCTTGGATGAGAGCTATATTCCAAGGACATATGAAGAAGCTATGGCTTTAAAGGAGTGGAGAGATTCAGTTGCTGATGAGTCCGGAGCCATGATTAAGAATGAAACATGGTATGAGAGTGAGCTGCCTAAAGGGAAGAAGGCAGTGACTAGTAAATGGGTGTTCACAATCAAGTTTCATCCTGATGGAAGAATAGAGAGGCGCAAGTCTAGGTTGGTGGCAAGAGGATTTACTCAGACATATGGTGAGGACTATGTTGAGACCTTTGCTCCTGTGGCTAAACTTCATACTATCAGGATTGTATTATCTTTAGCTGTGAATCTTGAGTGGGATTTGTGGCAAATGGATGTGAAGAATGCATTCCTTCAAGGAGAGTTGGAAGATGAAGTATACATGCATCCACCACCAGGTCTTGAACATCTAGTAAAAAGGGTAATGTGTTGAGGTTGAGGAAAGCTATCTACGGTCTCAAGCAGTCTCCAAGGGCGTGGTACAACAAGTTGAGTACTACACTGAATGGGAGAGGGTTCAGAAAGTCAGAATTGGATCACACTCTCTTTACCCTAACCACCTCATCTGGTATTGTGGTATTGCTTGTGTATGTGGATGATATCATCATCCCAGGCAGTGATAAGGAAGGCATCAAGGCTACAAAGGAGTATCTCAAGGCAAGCTTTGAGATTAAAGACTTGGGGGAAATGAAGTATTTTCTTGGGATTGAGATATGCAGATCAAAGGAAGGATTGTTTATGTCTCAAAGGAAGTATGTGATTGATCTATTGAAGGGAGCAGATGCCTATGGAGGAAAGACAGCCAAGATGCCAATGGAGGATGGTTACAAGGTTCCACGTGAGGGGGAGATTGAGGATAGCAAGCCATTCCATGATCCTAAGCTGTATAGGAAGCTAGTGGGGAAGTTGATTTATCTTACCATTACTAGACCTGATGTGTGCTTTGCGGTGAATCAAGTCAGTCAACACATGCAAGTTCCTAAGGAGCACCACTGGCGGATGGTGGAAAGGATCTTGATGTATCTGAATGGAACTACTGGTCTTGGAGTATGGATGGGATGTAACAAGAGTACTGAGGTTGTAGGCTACTGTGATGCAGATTGGGCTGGGGACCGAGCAGACAGAAGATCAACCACAGGCTATTGTACATTCATTGGTGGTAACTTGGTCACTTGGAAGAGTAAGAAGCAGAAGGTAGTGTCTTGTTCCAGTGCTGAGGCCGAGTATAGAGCAATGTTGAAGCTTACAAATGAGCTGGTGTGGATAAAAGGGATTTTGAAGCATCTGGAGATTATTCAAGCAACGCCAATGACAGTGCATTGTGATAATCAAGCAGCTATCCACATTGCATCTAATTCTGTGTTCCATGAGAGAACAAAGCACATTGAGGTTGATTGTCACAAGGTGAGGCAGATGATGATTCTTGGGGTGATTCTACCTTGTTATACTCGGAGTGAGGATCAGTTAGCAGATGTGTTCACAAAGGCAGCAAGGCAAAAGACAATGGAGTCCATACACATCAGGTTAGGACTCATTGATCTCTCGCCTAAGGGCTAGTCTATACACTCTCCTGATCATGTGATCTCTACTCTTTTTCCTCATTAAGGTTTTGTCCCAATGGGTTTTCTTTAATGAGGTTTTAATGAGAGAGATCTCATGGTCCTTCCAAGCTTGACTTGTTCCACATGGTCAAGCTTGAGGGGGAGTGTTGAGATGAGAGAATAAAGAGTTGATATATTGAGAGAGGAAGAGAGTTGGAGCAGACAGTAACTTTGGAGAGTTACCACAGTAACTTTATTGTTACTGTGGTAACTAAAGAAGTTACCATAGTAACCAGGGTAACTCGGATGGCAAGGAGAAGTTACCTTAGGTTGTCTACACTTGATCTGAGTATGGGAAGGGATAAGAGAGGAGAATTGGACAGGCTGTCACTGGCTGGAAAGGAGAAGAGTGCTTTAGCACTAGTAGAAGCATGTGAGCAATCTCAGCCATGGGATTAACAGCCTGGCCTTTGACTACACATGCTTATCTTATCCCCTTAGATTGATTTCGAAAATGCTTCTTCCTTTTGTATATATCTGATGTAAACTCTCTCATAATTAATTAATGGAGTTTTGAGTCTCTCTCTCTAGTCTCTCTCTTGTTCTTAATCTCCAATCTCTTTAATTCTCAGATTAAACTTAATCACTCTTTAAATCACAAAATCTAATACTCTCTCTATTAATACTTGTAAACCTCATCAGTTATTAATTAATGGAGTTTTGAATCTCTCTCTCTTTATTCTCTCACTAGAATCTCTTAATCTCTTTAATCTTTTCATCTGATTATCCCTGATTGGTTGAATCATGCTCTAATACACAAAAGTGTATATGGTATCAGAGCCAGGTTGCTAAAAAGGGGAGAGTGTGATTTCGTTTTTCATAAAATCTGGGTGTTCTTGAGTGTTCTTGAGGGTTCTTGAGTGTTCTTGGTGTTCTTGAGTTCTGGTCTTTATTATCTGAGTGGTGTGAGATATTCTGATGGATTCAAACTATCTCAACATGGAAATGAAGCACAGATCTAGTACAACCATGGAGCTTGAAGAAGAGAGGGATGGCGATTGGTCAAGATGGGCAAAGAGAGCTTTGGAAAGCTGTGGGTTATGGAGTAGTCATGGAAAGGGGAAACCTTTCATGGAAATGGCTACTGAAGAAGGTAAGACAAGAGGTCTGGAGCTGGGAAATGAAGTTGTTCAAGGAGACACTACAAATAGTGAGATTGAAGCAACTTTAGGCAAGTCCAAGCTTGTGAGAGTCGTTGAGGACAGAGGGGTGATCCGCGGCTTGAGACAAGGAGAGGATGAGTGTTATCAGCTTGTGGGAAGGCTGAGAGAAGTATGGTCGGAGCTAGATGTGGTGAAGACACACACATCAAATCCGAGATGTTGTCAAGAAAGGAGGAAGCAAGATGTGATCTTCAGCTTCCTTATGGAAGAGGTATGTGAGCTTGTTAAATATACTTGTGATGTGTGGGAAATGAACAGGAAGCCAGAAAGATGGAAGGGAGGTACAAGCTGTAAGAGGGGAAGGTTGAGAAAACTTTCTAAGGAGTGGTTAATGAAGAGAAGGGCATGGAGAAAGGATAGCGAGTCTGAGCACTTAAGTGACAGGATGAGTGTAATCTTGAAGAGAATCAAGGATGTACTTCAGCAGATGGTTATAGGAGAGTGTTCATACTCAGCTTACATGGGAGAGACAGTAGGAGACAGTGCGGATATGAGAGGAATGGATACCAAGAGGGCAGATGAGTGTGTGACAAAGAAGGAATGGGATGAGTTGGTTAAGCATGTGTATGCTTTGGCTACGACCCGGAGTCTGGGTGCTCCTGCCAAAGCATCCACATCTAAACCCATCATCATTGACTCTGGAGCAACACACCACATGATCAGTGACAAGAGACTAATCAGTGAGGTTAAAGCAGCAACAGGGAGTGTCATGATAGCCAATGGTACCAGGATCCCAATAGAAGGAGTGGGAAACCTCAAGCTGTTTGAGAAGAACTCCACTGCCTTCTACCTACCTCAGTTTACATCCAATCTAATCTCAGTTAAGAAGGCTACAGTTGATCTGGATTGTCAAGTGGTTTTCAGACCAAATGAAGTTGAGTTCCAGGATTTGAAGACTGGAAGGGTTATTGGCAGAGGAGACAGCAAGCATCAGCTCTATCATCTCCAAACAACTGAGGCGCCTAGTCCTGTGGAGTCTGTGTGTTTAAGCAGCACAACGGATAGGTGTGATAATCTCACATGGCATGCAAGGCTGGGACATCCTCATGCCAAGGAAATTGAACTGATTCTACCAAGTATGGCGTTCAATCACTTGGAGTGTGAAGCTTGTATACTTGGAAAGCACTGTAGGACTGTCTTCCCAACATCAGAAACCAGATATGAGAATTGCTTTGATCTGGTGCATTCAGACGTGTGGACAGCTCCCTGTATGTCTAGAGACAGCCATAAGTACTTTGTGACTTTCATTGATGAGAAGTCCAAGTACACATGGATCACCATGATTCCCTCCAAAGACAGAGTCCTAGAAGCCTTCATGAACTTCCAAGCATATGTTACTAATCAGTACAATGCCACTGTGAGGATTCTGAGGTCTGATAATGGAGGATAATACACTAGCAATGCTTTCAAGAGTCATCTTGCAAAGCATGGGATTGTGCAACAAACTAGCTGTCCTTACACACCACAACAAAATGGGGTGGCTGAGAGGAAGAACAGACATTTGATGGAGGTTGCGAGATCAATCATGTTCCACATGAATGTCCCTAAGAGGTTTTGGAGTGATGCTGTTCAGACTGCTTGCTATCTCATCAATAGAGTGCCAACCCGTGTCTTGAAGAAACTGTCTCCCTTTGAAGTATTGAACAAGGCCAAGCCACACATTGATCATTTGAGAGTCTTTGGGTGCTTATGTTATGTGATGATTCCCGGAGAAAGAAGGAACAAGCTAGAAGCAAAGTGATGAGATCCTAGGATGATGCTCTGGAACAGATGGGATAATCCTTGCAGAAACGAATCAAAAGACTCAAGCTTCTCAAGGTATGTGGATCAAATGGTGACACAAGAGGCTGCGGAAAGGCTTCTTGATACTCCTAGGCTTAGATCGGATATGACACACCTCTCTAAAGCCCTTGGGCGTTGGATATTACACACCAACAGACTGGATATTACACACCAGACACTCACTCACGACAAGAGAGAAAAGAACCAAAAGGTTTGATAAAAGATTGCTTCATGATAAAAGAAGATGGCTACAAGCTTATATAGAGAAGGCTGGAACAGGCTCCACTTCTCGAATTCATTAAAGGGAACAGGCTCCCTTGGTAATCTAAAAACAAGACTAAGACTTATTCAAATTTTAAAAGAGTTTCGAAAACTAAATAACATATAAGCATAGCTTTAAACTATAAGATAAGGTCTTCATGTGGACAGACCAAGATCAATCATCTAGGAGATAGGAGAAGTAGACTTGTGGCCTCGTTAAAAACCTTCCTTTGGAAAACCCAGTGGGACAAAACCAAAGGTTAGGAAAAGAGCACACACAAGCTACTTGCCTAGATGATGATCAGCTTGAAGGTGGAGTAGCTTGAATGATGGTTAAGGTGTCTTGGATGATCAAGCTTCGGCCAAGACTAATGTATTCTTCTTGTTTCCAAATGTTCTTCAAGGTTGCATCCTCAGCTACAAGCTCTTCAGGTTCAGGTTCATGCTTCCAGTCCTTGGTGCTTTCCATGATCATATCACAAAGAGTACTAAAGCTATGTTCATTGGGTACTCAATCACTCAGAAAGGCTACAAATGTTATGATCCAATAACTAGGAGGGTTATGGTATCTAGAGAAGTGAAGTTTGTTGAGTCTAAAGGGTATTATGAGGAGAAGAAATGGGAAGACCTAGAGGATCTGTCCCGAGCTCCATCAGAGAAGGCAACAACATTGAGAGTGTTGTTGGAGAGGCTAGGGATAGGATTATCCCAAGATCAGGAACCAGGAAGAACCGGACCTTCTAATCAAACTGGAGAAGCTGGAGGAACAACCCCTCTTGATCATGAGAGGGGGAATGGATCTGAATCAGGGGAGCAGGAGCATAACCAAGAGGATTCAGGTCAGCATGATCAGGAGGAGACACAGGAAGTAGAGAGTGAAGCTCAGTCAGGTGGAAATGAGCAGGGAGAACCTACTGGTTTAAGAGAGGAAGCACAAGAGAATGTTCAGGCTGAAGAACAGGTTGAGACCTTGCGGAGGAGCACAAGGATAAGGAGGGATCCTTCCAACTGGGTAAACACGAGAGTGTACTACAATGCCCAGGCTGTGGAGCATCCCTCTCAAGCCGTGTGTTCCTTTGCAGAGTTTCCAGAAGAGCACATGGTGTTTATGTGTAACTTGGATGAGAATGAGATACCAAGATCTTATGAAGAAGCTATGAAGCACAAGGTTTGGAGAGATTCAGTAGGAGATGAAAGGGATGCAATGATCAGGAATGATACTTGGTATGAGAGTGAGTTACCTAAAGGGAAGAAGGCAGTTTCAAGCAGATGGATCTTCACCATCAAGTACCTTGCAAATGGGGAGATAGATAGGCGCAAGACTAGGCTGGTTGCAAGAGGATTTACACAGACTTATGGGGAAGATTACATTGATACTTTTGCACCAGTGGCCAAGCTTCACACAATTCGAATTGTGTTATCTATTGCAACAAACTTGGAGTGGGATTTGTGGCAAATGGATGTGAAGAATGCTTTCTTGCAAGGTGAACTTGAAGATGAAGTATACATGCATCCACCTCCTGGTCTTGAGCATCTAGTAAAGCCAGAGAATGTTTTGAGATTGAAGAAGGCTATATATGGGCTGAAGCAGTCTCCTAGAGCTTGGTACAGAAAGCTTAGTACAACTCTCAATGGGAGAGGGTTCAGGAAGTCTGAACTAGATCATACACTCTTCACACTGGTTGGACCATCAGGGATCATAGTGATTTTGGTGTATGTGGATGATTTGATTATCACAGGGAGTGATAAGGCTGGGATTAAAGCCACCAAAGAGTTTCTCAAGTCTGTGTTTGATATTAAAGACTTGGGAGAGATGAAGTATTTTTTGGGGATTGAGATATGCAGATCTAAGGAGGGTTTTTTATGTCTCAAAGGAAGTATACTATGGATATGCTGAAGGAGACTGATGTGCTTGGAGGGAAGATAGCTAAGACACCTCTTGAGGAAGGGTATAAGGTCTTGCGTGAGGGGGAGGTTGAAGAGAACCAGTTGTTTGAGGATGCTAAGCTGTATAGGAGGATGGTGGGTAAGCTGATCTACTTGACTATCACCAGACCTGATATATGCTTTGCTGTGAATCAAGTGAGCCAACATATGCAGGCGCCAAAGGTACATCACTGGAAGATGGTTGATAGGATACTGAGGTATTTGAGTGGCTCACATGGACAAGGAGTTTGGATGGGTTGCAATGGCAGTACAGAAGTGGTTGGGTATTGTGATGCTGATTGGGCAGGAGATAGAGTGGACAGGAGATCAACTACTGGGTATTGTACATTCATTGGAGGGAATCTGGTTACTTGGAAGAGTAAGAAGCAGAAGGTCATCTCCTGTTCAAGTGCTGAAGCTGAGTATAGAGCTATGTTGAAGCTTACAAATGAGTTGGTGTGGATCAAGGGGATCTTGAAGCACTTGGAGATCGAGCAGGCCACACCTATGACAATGCATTGTGACAATCAAGCAGCTATCCACATTGCCTCCAATTCAGTGTTTCATGAGAGAACAAAGCACATAGAGGTGGATTGTCATAAGGTGAGGCAGATGATCATCTTAGGAGTGATTCTGCCATGTTATACAAGAAGTGAAGATCAGCTTGCAGATGTGTTTACTAAGGCAGCGAGATTGAAGACAATGGAGTCCATACTGTCAAGGCTTGGACTCATTGATCTGACTCCTAGGAGCTGAGCCCCTTAACCATGGAGTCTCCACTCTTTTTCCCTCATCAAGGTTTTATCCCAATGGGTTTTACTTGGTGAGGTTTTTAACGAGGGAGGTCTTCATGGTTTCCAAGCTTGACTTGTTCTACATGGTCAAGCTTGAGGGGGAGTATTGAGATGAAGACCAAGGAGGCTGAGACAGTAACTTTAGAGTTTTACTGTGGTAACTTTATTTTAACCACAGTAACTACTTGGGGAAGTTATCTGATGGGATGAGAAGGTAACTTAGTGAAGAGAAGAGAGGAAACTCGACCAAAGAGGATAAGTGAGGTTAAGGAAGGATAAGGGATCACTTTGACAGCCTGTATGATGCTGGAAAGGAGAAGTTACCTTTATACTAGTGCAAGCATGTGAGAAAGCACAGCCAAGTGATTCAAAAGGAGTTCCAGCCTGTCCTTTGACTACACATGCTTAACCATTTCGAATTTCCTTGTTGCTCTCTCTATTAATACTTGTAAACCTCATCAGTTATTAATTAATGGAGTTTTGAGTCTCTCTCTCTTTATTCTCTCACTAGAATCTCTTAATCTCTTTAATCTTTTCATCTGATTATCCCTGATTGGTTGAATCATGCTCTAATACACAAAAGTGTATAGCAAGAAGAAGTTATCCCACTTTCAAATCAGGGGATTCCAGTTTCCCAGTTTGGGAATAGCACAGCTTCATCGTCGTTCAAATCAAACCAGGATGAATCACTTTGTGAGAAGCTTTATTTGGATACATAAAGTGGTGGAGAATCACCAGGAAGTTGAATAAATCACATAGGAATTGGCGTGAAGAAGTTATCCCACTTTCAAATCAGGTGATTCCAGTTTCCCAGTTTGGGAATAGCACAGCTTCATCGTTGTTCAAATCAAACCAGGATGAATCACTTTGTGAAAAGCTTGATTTGAATACATAAAGTGGTGGAGAATCACCAGGAAGTTGAATAAATCTCATAGGAGTTGGCGAAAAGAAGTTATCCCACTTTCAAATCAGGTGATTCCAGTTTCCCAGTTTGAGAATAGCACAGCTTCTTCGTCGTTCCAATCAAACCAGGATGAATCACTTTGTGAGAAGCTTCATTTGGATACATAAAGTGGTAGAATCACCAGGAAGTTGAATAAATCTCATAGGAGTTGGGATGAAGAAGTTATCCCAACTTTCAAATCAGGTGATTCCAGTTTCCCAGTTTGGGAATAGCACAGCTTCTTCGTCGTTCCAATCAAACCAGGATGAATCACTTTTGAGAAGCTTGATTTGGATACATAAAGTGTGGAGAATCACCAGGAAGTTGAATAAATCTCATAGGAGTTGGGATGAAGAAGTTATCCCACTTTCAAATCAGGTGATTCCAGTTTCCCAGTTTGGGAATAGCACAGCTTCATCGTCGTTCCAATCAAACCAGGATGAATCACTTTGTGAGAAGCTTGATTTGGATACATAAAGTGGTGGAGAATCACCAGGAAGTTGAATAAATCTCATAGGAGTTGGGATGAAGAAGTTATCCCACTTTCAAATCAGGTGATTCCAGTTTCCCAGTTTGGGAATAGCACAGCTTCATCGTCGTTCCAATCAAACCAGGATGAATCACTTTGTGAGAAGCTTGATTTGGATACATAAAGTTTTGGAGAATCACCAGGAAGTTGAATAAATCTCATAGGAGTTGGCGAAAGAAGTTATCCCACTTTCAAATCAGGTGATTCCAGTTTCCCAGTTTGGGAATAGGACAGCTTCTCGTCGTTCCAATCAAACCAGGATGAATCACTTTGTGAGAAGCTTGATTTGGATACATAAAGTGGTGGAGAATCACCAGGAAGTTGAAAAATAATATATAGGAGTTGGCATGAAGAAGTTATCCCACTTTCAAATCGGGTGATTCCAGTTTCCCAGTTTGGGAATAGCACAGCTTCTTCGTCGTTCCAATCAAACCAGGATGAATCACTTTGTGAGAAGCTTGATTTGGATACATAAAGTGGTGGAGAATCACCAGGAAGTTGAATAAATCTCAGAGGAGTTGGGAAGAAGAAGTTATCCCAGTTTCAAATCGGGTGATTCCAGTTTCCCAGTTTGGGAATAGCACAACTTCTTCGTCGTTCCAATCAAACCAGGATGAATCACTTTGTGAGAAGCTTGATTTGGATACATAAAGTGGTGGAGAATCACCAGGAAGTTGAATAAATCTCATAGGAGTTGGGATGAAGAAGTTATCCCACTTTCAAATCAGGTGATTCCAGTTTCCCAGTTTGGGAATAGCACAGCTTCTTCGTCGGTCCAATCAAACCAGGATGAATCACTTTGTGAGAAGCTTGATTTGGATACATAAAGTGGTGGAGAATCACCAGGAAGTTGAATAAATCTCATAGGAGTTGGGATGAAGAAGTTATCCCACTTTCAAATCCGGTGATTCCAGTTTCTCAGTTTGGGAATAGCACAGCTTCTTCGTCGTTCCAATCAAACCAGGATGAATCACTTTGTAAGAAGCTTGATTTGGATACATAAGTGGTGGAGAATCACCAGGAAGTTGAATAAATCTCATAGGAGTTGGGATGAAGAAGTTATCCCACTTTCAAATCAGGTGATTCCAGTTTCCCAGTTTGGGAATAGCACAGCTTCATCGTCGTTCCAATCAAACCAGGATGAATCACTTTGTGAGAAGCTTGATTTGGATACATAAAGTGGTGGAGAATCACCAGGAAGTTGAATAAATCTCATAGGAGTTGGCGAAAAGAAGTTATCCCACTTTCAAATCAGGTGATTCCAGTTTCCCAGTTTGGGAATAGCACAGCTTCTTGTCGTTCCATCAAACCAGGATGAATCACTTTGTGAGAAGCTTGATTTGGATACATAAAGTGGTGGAGAATCACCCAGAGAAGTTGAAAAATCTCATAGGAGTTGGCGAAAAGAAGTTATCCCACTTTCAAATCAGGTGATTCCAGTTTTCCAGTTTGGAATAGACAGCTTCTCGTCGTTCCAATCAAACCAGGATGAATCACTTTTGTGAGAAGCTTGATTTGGATACATAAAGTGGTGGAGAATCACCAGGAAGTGAATAAATCTCATTGGAGTTGGGATGAAGAAGTTATCCCACTTTCAAATCAGGTGATTCCAGTTTCCCAGTTTGGGAATAGCACAGCTTCTTCGTCGTTCCAATCAAACCAGGATGAATCACTTTTTGAGAAGCTTGATTTGGATACATAAAGTGGTGGAGAATCACCAGGAAGTTGAATAAATCTCATAGGAGTTGGGATGAAGAAGTTATCCCACTTTCAAATCAGGTGATTCCAGTTTCCCAGTTTGGGAATAGCACAGCTTCTTCGTCGTTCCAATCAAACCAGGATGAATCACTTTGTGAGAAGCTTGATTTGGATACATAAAGTGGTGGAGAATCACCAGGAAGTTGAATAAATCTCATAGGAGTTGGCATGAAGATGTTTTCCCACTTTCAAATCAGGTGATTCCAGTTTCCCAGTTTGGGAATAGCACAGCTTCTTCGTCGTTCCAATCAAACCAGGATGAATCACTTTGTGAGAAGCTTGATTTGGATACATAAAGTGGTGGAGAATCACCAGGAAGTTGAATAAATCTCATAGGAGTTGGCATGAAGATGTTTTCCCACTTTCAAATCAGGTGATTCCAGTTTCCCAGTTTGGGAATAGCACAGCTTCTTCGTCGTTCCAATCAAACCAGGATGAATCACTTTGTGAGAAGCTTGATTTGGATACATAAAGTGGTGGAGAATCACCAGGGAAGTTGAATAAATCTCATAGGAGTTGGCAAGAAGAAGTTATCCCACTTTCAAATCAGGTGATTCCAGTTTCCCAGTTTGGGAATAGCACCTTCTTCGTCGTTCAAATCAAACCAGGATGAATCACTTTGTGAGAAGCTTGATTTGGATACATAAAGTGGTGGAGAATCACCAGGAAGTTGAATAAATCTCATAGGAGTTGGCGTGAAGAAGTTATCCCACTTTCAAATCAGGTGATTCCAGTTTCCCAGTTTGGGAATAGCACAGCTTCTTCGTCGTTCAATCAAACCAGGATGAATCACTTTGTGAGAAGCTTGATTTGTATACTAAAGTGGTGGAGAATCCAGGAAGTTGAATAAATCTCATAGGAGTGGCGAAAAGAAGTTATCCCACTTTCAAATCAGGTGTTCCAGTTTCCCAGTTTGGAAACACACAGCTTTTCGTCCAAAAAACAAAATGATCATGAATCAAGCTTTATTTGACATAAGATACAAAAGAATTGGAACATAACCAGGAAATTAAATAATAAAAATCTTTGGGATGAAGAAGTTATCCCACTTTCAAATCAGGTGATTCCAGTTTCCCAGTTTGGGAATAGCACAGCTTCTTCGTCGTTCCAATCAAACCAGGATGAATCACTTTGTGAGAAGCTTGATTTGGATACATAAAGTGGTGGAGAATCACCAGGAAGTTGAATAAATCTCATAGGAGTTGGGATAAAAAGTTATCCCACTTTCAAATCAGGTGATTCCAGTTTCCCAGTTTGGGAATAGCACAGCTTCTTCGTCGTTCCAATCAAACCAGGATGAATCACTTTGTGAGAAGCTTGATTTGGATACATAAAGTGGTGGAGAATCACCAGGAAGTTGAATAAATCTCATAGGAGTTGGGATGAAGAAGTTATCCCACTTTCAAATCAGGTGATTCCAGTTTCCCAGTTTGGGAATAGCACAGCTTCATCGTCGTTCCAATCAAACCAGGATGAATCACTTTGTGAGAAGCTTGATTTGGATACATAAAGTGGTTTAGAATCACCAGGAAATTGAATAAATCTCATAGGAGTTGGGATGAAGAAGTTATCCCACTTTCAAATCAGGTGATTCCAGTTTCCCAGTTTGGGAATAGCACAGCTTCTTCGTCGTTCCAATCAAACCAGGATGAATCACTTTGTGAGAAGCTTGATTTAGATACATAAAGTGGTGGAGAATCACGAGGAAGTTGAATAAATCTCATAGGAGTGTGGATGAAGAAGTTATTCCACGTTCAAATCAGGTGATTCCAGTTTCCCAGTTTGGGAATAGCACAGCTTCTTCATCGTTCCAATTAAACCAGGATGAATCACTTTGTGAGAAGCTTGATTTGGATACATAAAGTGGTGGAGAATCACCAGGAAGTTGAATAAATCTCATAGGAGTTGGGATGAAGAAGTTATCCCACTTTCAAATCAGGTGATTCCAGTTTCCCAGTTTGGGAATAGCACAGCTTCTTCGTCGTTCCAATCAAACCAGGATGAATCACTTTGTGAGAAGCTTGATTTGGATACATAAAGTGGTGAAGAATCACCAGGAAGTTGAATAAATCTCATAGGAGTTGGCGAAAGAAGTTATCCCACTTTCAAATCAGGTGATTCCAGTTTCCCAGTTTGGGAATAACACAGCTTCTTCGTCGTTCCAATCAAACCAGGATGAATAACTTTGTGAGAAGCTTGATTTGGATACATAAAGTGGTGGAGAATCACCAGGAAGTTGAATAAATCTCATAGGAGTTGGGATGAAGAAGTTATCCCACTTTCAAATCAGGTGATTCCAGTTCCTCAGTTTGGGAATAGCACAGCTTCTTCATCGTTCCAATCAAACCAGGATGAATCACTTTGTGAGAAGCTCGATTTGGATACATAAAGTGGTGGAGAATCACCAGGAAGTTGAATAAATCTCATAGGAGTTGGGATGAAGAAGTTATCCCACTTTCAAATAAGGTGATTCCAGTTTCCCAGTTTGGGAATAGCACAGCTTCTTCATCGTTCCAATCAAACCAGGATGAATCACTTTGTGAGAAGCTTGATTTGGATACATAAAGTGGTGGAGAATCACCAGGAAGTTGAATAAATCTCATAGGAGTTGGGATGAAGAAGTTATCCCACTTTCAAATCAGGTGATTCCAGTTTCCCAGTTTGGGAATAGCATAGCTTCTTCGTCGTTCCAACCAAACCAGGATGAATCACTTTGTGAGAAGCTTGATTTGGATACATAAAGTGGTGGAGAATCACCAGGAAGTTGAATAAATCTCATAGGAGTTGGGATGAAGAAGTTATCCCACTTTCAAATCAGGTGATTACAGTTTCCCAGTTTGGGAATAGCACAGCTTCATCGTCGTTCCAATCAAACCAGGATGAATCACTTTGTGAGAAGCTTGATTTGGATACATAAAGTGGTGGAGAATCACCAGGAAGTTGAATAAATCTCATAGGAGTTGGGATGAAGAAGTTATCCCACTTTCAAATCAGGTGATTCCAGTTTCCCAGTTTGGGAATAGCACAGCTTCATCGTCGTTCCAATCAAACCAGGATGAATCACTTTGTGAGAAGCTTGATTTGGATACATAAAGTGGTGGAGAATCACCAGGAAGTTGAATAAATCTCATAGGAGTTGGCGAAAAGAAGTTATCCCACTTTCAAATCAGGTGATTCCAGTTTCCCAGTTTGGGAATAGCACAGCTTCTTCGTCGTTCCATCAAACCAGGATGAATCACTTTGTGAGAAGCTTGATTTGGATACATAAAGTGTGGAGAATCACAGGAAGTTGAAAAATCTCATAGGAGTTGGCAAAGAAGTTATCCCACTTTCAAATCAGGTGATTCCAGTTTCCCAGTTTGGGAATAGACAGCTTCTCGTCGTTCCAATCAAACCAGGATGAATCACTTTGTGAGAAGCTTGATTTGGATACATAAAGTGGTGGAGAATCACCAGGAAGTTGAATAAATCTCATAGGAGTTGGCATGAAGAAGTTATCCCACTTTCAAATCAGGTGATTCCAGTTTCCCAGTTTGGGAATAGCACAGCTTCTTCGTCGTTTCCAATCAAACCAGGATGAATCACTTTGTGAGAAGCTTGATTTGGATACATAAAGTGGTGGAGAATCACCAGGAAGTTGAATAAATCTCATAGGAGTTGGGGTGAAGAAGTTATCCCACTTTCAAATCATGTGAATCCAGTTTCCCAGTTTGGGAATATCACAGCTTCTTCGTCGTTCCAATCAAACCAGGATAAATCACTTTGTGAGAAGCTTGGTTTGAATAAATAAAGTGGTGGAGAATGACCAGGAAGTTGAATAAATCTCATAGGAGTTGGGGTGAAAGAGTTATCCCACTTTCAAATCAGGTGATTCAAGTTTCCCAGTTTGGGAATAGCACAGCTTCTTCGTCGTTCCAATCAAACCAGGATGAATCACTTTGTGAGAAGGTTGATTTGGATACATAAAGTGGTGGAGAATCACCAGGAAGTTGAATAAATCTCATAGGAGTTGGGATGAAGAAGTTACCCCACTTTCAAATCAGGTGATTCCAGTTTCCCAGTTTGGGAATAGCACAATTTCACCGTCGTTCCATTCAAACCAGGATGAATCACTTTGTGAGAAGCTTGATTTGGATACATAAAGTGGTTGAGAATCACCAGGAAATTGAATAAATCTCATAGGAGTTGGCAAGAAGAAGTTATCCCACTTTCAAATCAGGTGATTCCAGTTTTCCAGTTTGGGAATAGCACAACATCTTCGTCGTTCCAATCAAACCAGGATGAATCACTTTGTGAGAAGCTTGATTTGGATACATAAAGTGGTGGAGAATCACCAGGAAGTTGAATAAATCTCATAGGAGTTGGGGTGAAGAAGTTATCCCACTTTCAAATCAGGTGAATCCAGTTTCCCAGTTTGGGAATATCACAGCTTCTTCGTCGTTCCAATCAAACCAGGATAAATCACTTTGTGAGAAGCTTGGTTTGAATAAATAAAGTGGTGGAGAATGACCAGGAAGTTGAATAAATCTCATAGGAGTTGGCGAAAAGAAGTTATCCCACTTTCAAATCAGGTGATTCCAGTTTCCCAGTTTGGGAATAGCACAGCTTCATCGTCGTTCCAATCAAACCAGGATGAATCACTTTGTGAGAAGCTTGATTTGGATACATAAAAGTGGTGTGTAGAATCACCAGGAAGTTGAATAAATCTCATAGGAGTTGGGATGAAGAAGTTATCCCACTTTCAAATCAGGTGATTCCAGTTTCCCAGTTTGGGAATAGCACAGCTTCTTCGTCGTTCCAATCAAACCAGGATGAATCACTTTGTGAGAAGCTTGATTTGGATACATAAAGTGGTGGAGAATCACCAGGAAGTTGAATAAATCTCATAGGAGTTGGGATGAAGAAGTTATCCCACTTTCAAATCAGGTGATTCCAGTTTCTCAGTTTGGGAATAGCACAGCTTCTTCGTCGTTCCAATCAAACCAGGATGAATCACTTTGTGAGAAGCTTGATTTGGATACATTAAGTGGTGGAGAATCACCAGGAAGTTGAATAAATCTCATAGGAGTTGGGATGAAGAAGTTATCCCACTTTCAAATCAGGTGATTCCAGTTTCCCAGTTTGGGAATAGCATAGCTTCTTCGTCGTTCCAATCAAACCAGGATGAATCACTTTGTGAGAAGCTTGAATTGGATACATAAAGTGGTGGAGAATCACCAGGAAGTTGAATAAATCTCATAGGAGTTGGGATGAAGAAGTTATCCCACTTTCAAATCAGGTGATTCCAGTTTCCTAGTTTGGGAATAGCACAGCTTCATCGTCGTTCCAATCAAACCAGGATGAATCAATTTGTGAGAAGATTGATTTGGATACATAAAGTGGTGGATAATCACCAGAAAGTTGAATAAATCTCATAGGAGTTGGGGTGAAGAAGTTATCTCACTTTCAAATCAGGTGATTCCAGTTTCCCAGTTTGGGAATAGCACAGCTTCTTCGTCGTTCCAATCAAACCAGGATGAATCACTTTGTGAGAAGCTTGATTTGGATACATAAAGTGGTGGAGAATCACCAGAAGTTGAAAAAATCTCATAGGAGTTGGCGAAGAAGTTATCCCACTTTCAAATCAGGTGATTCCAGTTTCCCAGTTTGGGAATAGGACAGCTTCTCGTCGTTCAATCAAACCAGGATGAATCACTTTGTGAGAAGCTTGATTTGGATACATAAAGTGGTGGAGAATCACCAGGAAGTTGAATAAATCTCATAGGAGTTGGCGATGAAGAAGTTATCCCACTTTCAAATCAGGTGATTCCAGTTTCCCAGTTTGGGAATAGCACAGCTTCTTCGTCGTTCCAATCAAACCAGGATGAATCATTTGTGAGAAGCTTGATTTGGATACATAAAGTGGGGAGAATCACCAGGAAGTTGAATAAATCTCATAGGAGTTGGGATGAAGAAGTTATCCACTTTCAAATCAGGTGATTCCAGTTTCCCAGTTTGGGAATAGCACAGCTTCTTCGTCGTCCAATCAAACCAGGATGAATCACTTTGTGAGAAGCTTGATTTGGATACATAAAGTGGTGGAGAATCACCAGGAAGTTGAATAAATCATAGGAGTTGGGATGAAGAAGTTATCCCAATTTCAAATCAGGTGATTCCAGTTTCCCAGTTTGGGAATAGCACAGCTTCTTCGTCGTTCCAATCAAACCAGGATGAATCACTTTGTGAGAAGCTTGATTGGATACATAAAGTGGTGGAGAATCACCAGGAAGTTGAATAAATCTCATAGGAGTTGGGATGAAGAAGTTATCCCACTTTCAAATCAGGTGATTCCAGTTTCCAGTTTGGGATAGCACAGCTTCTCGTCGTTCCAATCAAACAGGATGAATCACTTTGTGAGAAGCTTGATTTGGAACATAAAGTGGTGGAGAATCACCAGGAAGTTGAATAAATCTCATAGGAGTTGGGATGAAGAAGTTATCCCACTTTCAAATCAGGTGATTCCAGTTTCCCAGTTTGGGAATAGCACAGCTTTCATCGTCGTTCCAATCAAACCAGGATGAATCACTTTGTGAGAAGCTTGATTTGGATACATAAAGTGGTGAGAATCACCAGGAAGTTGAATAAATCACATAGGAGTTGGGAAAAGAAGTTATCCACTTTCAAATCAGGTGATTCCAGTTTCCCAGTTTGGGAATAAGCACAGCTTCATCGTCGTTCCAATCAAACCAGGATGATCACTTTGTGAGAAGATTGATTTGGATACATAAAGCTGTGGAGATCACCATGAAAGTTGAATAAATCCATAGTTGACATGAGAGCATGAATGACATAGAGGAAGAAGAGATCAAGTCAAGACATGCATCCGGAGTGATCAAAGTGTGCTTGTCCGTACAAGTTTGATCTAACTTGGCGTGCAAGACAAGAGGAGACTTATCTGTGATCAAGGAGGATGTGATACTTGCCTTAAGATATTTAAATGATGTCGGCCAAGAGAAGGGATCCGTTGAAGAAGAGGACAAGGTGGTTCAAAGGAGAGAGAGCCGTTTGGTGCTGTCGCTTTCCACCTTTGCTGTGCGCACCTTGCCTTGATCAGTCCCCTTTGTTTATTCTTTTCTTCTATGTCAACTTGCCATTAGTTTATTCATTGTTGTATCTATTTAAGGCATGTAACCAGAACCAAATGAATCAAGGAAATGAGTTCCTCTTCTCTTTAGTCTTATGCGATTCTCTCTCTCTCTCTCTCTCGATTCTCTTCACCTTCTTCATAATTCTCATAATGACTTAAACAAATCTCATATTCTTTCATGGTATCAGAGCAACCTTACTCTTGAGACCTAAACCTTTTTCTTTCTTCCGCAAATTCTCTGAGTTCTAAATTCTATTTTTGGCAAAGTTCATCTTGTTCTTGATTCTTTGTTTCCAGAATTTGCCAAAAATAGCAAAAACCATCCGAAACTTTTCTTTTCTTTTCTCTCTTGATGGATACCTCTGAGAACACAAAGATGGTGATGATACCAGTCACACTCAAGGGTCCTAACTACCTGACATGGGCAAGACTTGCCAAAACAGCTCTCGGAGGCAGAGGTCTTTGGGAAGTTGTTGAAGAAGGCCGCCCCACCAAGAAGACTGTCCTAGGAGAGGATGGCAAAGAGGTGGTGATTGCGGATGCTGGGGAGAAGAAGAAAGGTCAGGAGGACCTCATGGTGTTGTCTATCATCCAGAATAGCCTCGCTCCTTCTCTCCAAGAGGCTTATGCCTTTTGTGAGACCTCCAAAGAGTTGTGGGACACTCTTAAGAAGGTATATGCTAATAAATCCAACATAAGCAAGGTGTATGAAGTGAAAGGAGCCATCAACTCTCTCAGTCAAGAGGACACAGACTTTGATGCTCACTTTGGGAAGTTCCGGTCCCTATGGGCCGAGCTAGAGATGCTCAGGCCAGCCACTGTCGACCCAGATGTTCTCCATGAGAGGAGAGAGCAGGATAAGGTCTTTGCCTTACTACTTACCCTTAACCCAGGGTATGATGACCTAATCAGGCACATACTGAGGAACAAGGAGCTTCCCTCCCTTGATGAAGTGTGTGCGGAGATCCAAAAGGAGCACGGCTCAGTGGGTCTCTTTAAGAGAAAGGGAGAGATGGTGATGGCCAATCAAGCTGAAGGAGCCGAGAACAAACCTGCCGGAGTAGCCAACAAAGGATACTATAAGCCTGAGGATAGGAAGGTGTGGGTGTGTGACCACTGCAAGAAGAAGGGTCATGGAAGGACAAGTGCTGGATCCTTCACCCACATCTCAAACCGGCCAAATTCAGAACTGAAGGAAGGGCCAACTACTCGGGTGACATTGGAGAAACATCCAACCGCTCTCAAGCTGTTGAGGAGAAAAGCAGGGCCATGATGATACCATCAAGAAGTCTGACATTGAGGCTCTCATCAAAGCTCTTAAGGAGTCCGGTAACACCCTTGGAACTTCTCTTAATGCTACTTATCACACGCCTAGAGGTCTCTTTACTTCTTATCAAGTAGCTCACCAAACTGAGAGAGTTAAGCCTTTAGTTATAGACTCAGGCGCCTCTCACCATATGATAAGTGATGTTAACTTGATTAGTAACATAGAACCTGTGATAGGCAATGTGATGATAGCTAATGGTGATAAAATTCCAATTAAGGGAGTAGGAACACTTAAGCTGTTTGATAAAGACTCTAAAGCTTTCTATATGCCTACTTTTGCCTCTAACCTTCTTTCTGTAAAAAGGGCTACTACTGATCTAAATTGTAATGTCATATTTAGTCCTAATGAAGTTGTGTTTCAGGATATTGAGACTCTTAAGTTGATTGGCAAAGGTGTGACAAAGGGAGATCTCTACCTTCTTGAAGACGCCAAGACTCCTTCTTATTTATCTTCAGCTTTTAGTTCAATTCCTGTCTTAGATCATGATGTATTGTGGCATGCTAGGCTAGGCCATCCTCATTCCCGTGCACTGAACTTGTTGTTACCTGATATTTCTTTTAAAAATGATGGCTGTGAAGCTTGTATCCTTG
The DNA here is from genome assembly GCF_000309985.2 of Brassica rapa. Taxonomy (NCBI): domain Eukaryota; kingdom Viridiplantae; phylum Streptophyta; class Magnoliopsida; order Brassicales; family Brassicaceae; genus Brassica; species Brassica rapa. The sequence continues at coordinate 35,632 of NW_022610039.1, forward strand.
GTAAACATTGCAAGACCGTTTTCCCTAAGTCATCTACAATCTATGAAAATTGCTTTGATCTTATACACTCTGATGTTTGGACTGCACCATGCATATCTAGGGAGAATCATAAGTATTTTGTCACATTTATAGATCAGAAATCAAAATATACTTGGCTGACTATGATTCCAACTAAAGATAGAGTGCTAGATGCTTTCATTAATTTCCAAACTTACATAACTAATCAGTTCAATGTTAAGATCAAAGTGTTCAGGTCAGACAATGGGGGAGAATACACAAGTCATGGTTTCAAAAATTACCTAGCCAAGCATGGAATACTTCATCAAACGAGCTGTCCATATACACCCCAACAGAATGGAGTGGCTGAGAGGAAAAACCGGCACCTTATGGGCGTGGCCAGATCCATGATGTTTCAGACAAATGTTCCTAAGCGGTTCTGGAGTGATGCAGTCATGACAGCATGTTATCTGATCAACCGCACTCCAACCAGAATCCTTGGTGACCTCACACCATATGAGGTAATGAACAAAAGAAAACCCTCTATTGATCATTTACGTGTATTTGGTTCCTTGTGTTATGTCTTGCAGCCAGATGGACAGAGAAACAAGCTTGAGCCACGGAGCACCAAGGCAGTTTTTCTTGGCTATTCCACTACCCAAAAGGGGTATAAATGCTATGTTCCAGAGGCCAGGAAGGTCTTAGTCTCCAGAGATGTGAAGTTTGTGGAATCCAGAGGATACTTTGAGAAGAAAAGTTGGGATGATCTCAAAGATCTCTCTCAACCGTCCTCAGACAGAGCAGACACACTAAGGCGGCTTATGCAGAACTTGGGAATCAGTTTGTTTCCATCTGCTGGCACTCAGGAGACTGGAGCTGTTCCGGAGACAGTAAGAGCTCCACAAGATTCTACCACAACCCCACATCCTCATCCTGATCCTGAATGGGGGAACAACAATGATCATGAGGCTGAGGGCAATGATCCTAATGTTCATGATCCGGATGAGCAGATGCAGCAAGAGGCTGACCAAACCACTGATGTGAACTCTGGAGGAGTCGAATCAAGTGGACAAGAAGATGTACAAGAGGTGCAGCAGCTTAGGAGAAGCACAAGAGAGAGGAAACCGGTTTCAAACTGGAACAACACTAGAGTATACTTCAACGCAGAGGCAGTAGCTCATCCACCCAGTGCCGTGTGCTCCCTTGCTTACTATCCAGAAGAACATCAAGCCTTTGTGGGTTCATTGGATCAGGAATGGATACCAAGAACATATGCAGAAGCTATGGACAATGATGAATGGAGGGAGTCAGTGAATGATGAAATGGGAGCTATGGAAAGAAACAACACCTGGTATGAGACAGAGCTTCCAAGAGGGAAGAAAGCCGTGACCAGTAGACTCATACACACCATCAAGTATCTTGCAAATGGGAACCAGAAAGAAAGAAGACCAGGCTGGTGGCAAGGGGATACACACAAGTGTATGGAGAAGACTATCTAGACACCTTTGCACCAGTGGCCAAGCTTCATACAATCCGGATAGTTCTCTCACTAGCAGTGAACCTAGAGTGGGATCTTTGGCAAATGGATGTGAAGAATGCTTTCTTGCAAGGTGAACTAGAAGATGAAGTATACATGAGGCACACCTCCGGAATGGAAGAGATGGTGAAACCAGGGAATGTTCTTAGACTCAGAAAGGCTATCTATGGCTTAAAGCAATCACCAAGAGCCTGGTACCACAAGCTAAGTACTACACTGAATGGAAGAGGCTTTGTGAAGTCTCAAGCTGATCATACACTCTTTACTCTCACAAGCAAGCAAGGGATTGTGGTAATCCTAGTCTATGTGGATGATATCATCATCACTGTAGTAACAAGGAGGGAATCAACTCAACCAAGACATTCCTCAAGACTGCATTTGACATCAAGGATCTAGGAGAGCTGAAGTACTTCCTCGGCATTGAGATGTGCAGAACAAAGGAAGGATGTTTCTGTCCCAAAGAAAGTATACTTTGGACATTCTAAAGGAGGCAGGAGACTTGGAGGAAGAGTGGCCAAGACACCACTAGAGAAGGCTACAAGGTTATGCGTGAGGGGGAGTTTGATGCAACTCCCTTTGAGGATGTCAAGAGGTATAGAAGAATGGTTGGGAAGCTTATATATCTTACTATCACAAGGCCGGATGTGTGTTTTGCTGTGAACCAAGTGAGCCAACATATGCAAGCTCCTAAGGTACATCATTGGAACATGGTGGAAAGGATCTTGAGATACTTAAGAGAGGCGCAGGTCAGGAGTGTGGATGGCTTGCAACAAGAGTACTGAAGTTGTTGGGTATTGTGATGCTGATTGGGCTGGAGATCGAGTTGATAGGAGATCAACCACAGGCTATTGCACCTTTATTGGAGGAAACCTAGTCACATGGAAGAGCAAGAAGCAGAAGGTGGTCTCTTGCTCAAGTGCTGAGGCAGAGTACGTCGATAATGAGGAAGCTTACTAGTGAACTCATATGGATCAAGGGACTGCTAAAGGACTTGGGCATAGAGATCTCCAGCGCAATGCTATGCATTGTGACAATCAGGCAGCAATACACATTGCATCAAACTCTGTGTTCCATAGAGGACTAAGCATATAGAAGTGGACTGTCACAAGTGAGACAAGCAGTGGAGCAGCAAGTGATTCTTCCATGCTACACACAAAAAGTGAAGATCAACTAGCTGACATATTCACCAAGGCAGCCAGCAGCAAGGTTTGTGAGTTCATTCAATCCTAAACTTTGACTCACGGATCTTCATGTCACTGATCTCTCCTTCCATGAAGTGTTCTACTCTTTTATCCTTGGTTAGGTTTTTGTCCCATGAGGTTTTTTCCTAACTAAGGTTTTAATGAGGGAATAGCTTCATGGAGTCCAAGCTTGAACTTGTCCCACATGGTCAAGCTTGAGGGGAGTGTTGACATGAGAGCATGAATGAATAGAGGAAGAAGAGATCAAGTCAAGACAAGCCACCGGAAGTGATCAAAGTGTCGCTTGTCCGTACAAGTTTGATCTAACTTGGCGGCAAGACAAGAGGAGACTTATCTGTGATCAAGGAGGATGTGATACTTGCCTTAAGATATTTTAAATGATGTCGGCCAGAGAAGGGATCCGTTGAAGAAGAGGACAAGGTGGTTCAAAGGAGAGAGAGCCGTTTGGTGCTGTCGCTTTCCACCTTTGCTGTGCGCACCTTGCCTTGATCAGTCCCTT
>NW_022610040.1:0-41381 GCF_000309985.2 Brassica rapa
TGATTCATCCTGGGTTTGATTGGAACGACGATTGAAGCTTTGCTATTCCCAAAATGGAAACTGGAATCCACCTGATTTGAATGTAGGATAACTTCTTCTTGCCAACTCCTATGAGATTTATTCAACTTCCTGGTGATTCTCCACCACTTTATGTATCCAAATCAAAGCTTCTCACAAAGTGATTCAATCCTGGTTTGATTGGAACGACGAAGAAGCTGTGCTATTCCCAAACTGGGAAACTGGAATCACCTGATTGAAAGTGGGATAACTTCTTCATCCCAACTCCTATGAGATTTATTCAACTTCCTGGTGATTCTCCACCACTTTATGTATCCAAATCAAGCTTCTCACAAGTGGATTCATCCTGGTTTGATTGGAACGACGAAGAAGCTTGCTATTCCCAAACTGGGAAACTGGAATCACCTGATTGAAAAGTGGGATAACTTCTTCATCCCAACTCCTATGAGATTTATTTCAACTTCCTGGTGATTCTCCACACTTTATGTATCCAAATCAAACTTCTCAACAAAGTGATTCATCCTGGTTTTTGGAACGACGAAGAAGCTGTGCTATTCCCAAACTGGGAAACTGGAATCACCTGATTTGAAAGTGATAACTTCTCATCCCAACTCCTATGAGATTTATTCAACTTCCTGGTTGATTCTCCACCACTTTATGTATCCAAATCAAGCTTCTCACAAAGTGATTCATCCTGGTTTGATTGGAACGACGAAGAAGCTGTGCTATTCCCAAAACTGGGAAACTGGAATCACCTGATTGAAAGTGGGATAACTTCTTCATCCCAACTCCTATGAGATTTATTCAACTTCCTGGTGATTCTCCACCACTTTATGTATCCAAATCAAGCTTCTCACAAAGTGATTCATCCTGGTTTGATTGGAACGACGATGAAGCTGTGCTATTCCCAAACTGGGAAACTGGAATCCCCTGATTTGAAAGTGGATAACTTCTTCATCCCAACTCCTATGAGATTTATTCAATTCCTGGTGATTCTCCACCCACTTTATGTATCCAAATCAAGCTTCTCACAAAGTGATTCATCCTGGTTGATTGGAACGACGAAGAAGCTGCGTCCTATTCCCAACTGGGAAACTGGAATCACCTGATTTGAAAAGTGGGATAACTTCTTCATTTCCAACTCCTATGAGATTTATTCAACTTCCTGGTGATTCTCACCAACTTTATGTATCCAAATCAAGCTTCTCACAAAGTGATTCATCCTGGTTTGATTGGAACGACGAAGAAGCTGTCTATTCCCAAACTGGGAAACTGGAAATCACCTGATTTGAAAGTGGATAACTTCTTCATCCCAACTCCTATGAGATTTATTCAACTTCCTGGTGATTCTCCACCACCTTATGTATCCAAATCAAGCTTCTCAAAGTGATTCATCCTGGTTTGATTGGAACGACGAAGAAGCTGTGCTATTCCCAAACTGGGAAACTGGAATCACCTGATTTGAAAGTGGGATAACTTCTTCATCCCAACTCCTATGAGATTTATTCAACTTCCTGGTGATTCTCCACCACTTTATGTATCCAAATCAAGCTTCTCACAAAGTGATTCATCCTGGTTTGATTAGAACGGCGAAGAAGCTATGCTATTCCCAAACTGGGAAACTGGAATCACCTGATTTGAAAGTGGGATAACTTCTTCATCCCAAATCCTATGAGATTTATTCAACTTCCTGGTGATTCTCCTCCACTTTATGTATCCAAATCAAGTTTCTTACAAAGTGATTCATCCTGGTTTGATTGGAACGACGAAGAAGTTGTGCTATTCCCAAACTGGGAAACTGGAATCACCTGATTTGAAAGTGGGATAACTTCTTCATCCCAATCCTATGAGATTTATTCAACTTCCTGGTGATTCTCCACCACTTTATGTATCCAAATAAAGCTTCTCACCAAGTGATTCATCCTGGTTTGATTGGAACGAAGAAGAAGCTGTCCTATTCCCAAACTGGTGGAAACTGGAATCACCTGATTTGCATGTGGGATAACTTCTTTTTGCCAAAACTCTATTGTTGAGTTGAGCTGAGTATATGTATGAAGAGCTAAGGAGTTGAAGAGGAAAGGAGATGAGGAAGCTTAAGGAGTTTAGGGAGAGCATGGTACGGACGTCCGTACAAGGCCGTACAAGCCGTACAGTCCGTACCATCCAAGCCTCAACCAAAGTTACCTTGCACACGTGAAACGGTAACTAGGAAAGAGTTACTCAAGTGGAGAGGATCAGACCGTTTAGGGATAAGGTAGAGCGCGCCTTGACAGGCTGGAACAGCTGGAAAGGCAAGAGCATCTCGGTCCAAGATGCTAGATACTCCGCGCATGTGGAGAAGCTAATTGGCTAGTCCAAATGAGCTTATCCTCTCCTGATTGACCTCACATGCTTTAGTCCTCTCCTTGATTTCGAAAACCCTTGTATGCTCTCACTATATATTGTAACTCATCAACACTAATAAAGATTATGCAGTTTGAGTCTCTCTAATCTCTTAGACACTATGTTCTCTCTTAGACTCTAAACGGCTCTATCTAGTTCTTAGTCTTTCACAAACTTTCTTAATCACCTAAAACTCTCTCTTTATTCTGAGTTACTCTAAAGGATCTCTTAATCTCATATGGTATCAGAGCCAGGTTCATTTGAATCTGGGGTTTGATCTTTAGAGAGTTACAAGCTAACGGCTTTGAAGCTACACGCGAGTAGTAGCTTTGAAGGTGTTGAAGCTGTGTGATGTGTTCCGTTCTAGTTGAAGCTGTGCTACGTTCTGTGTGTTTGCGTGATTCTAAGACTCAAGGTTGGTGTGTACGAGATTCAAGATTCAAGTTTTCAAGTCAAGCAAAGATGGAGCATGGGATGAACATGAGGATGAAGGTAGCGGTTACTTTCAAGGGTAGCAACTACCTTGTGTGGTCTCGGATGGTGAAGACTGCGGTGGGAAGTAAGGGTTTGGTGGGGGCACATCACAACAGGGGAGGCTCCGAAACTCATTACTCAGGGAGGAGATCAAGAAGAGGTCTCCAATGAAGCGGCTGTGGAGAAATGGCAACAAGAAGACATGCTGGTGATGACGGTTCTACACGCATCCTTGGACCCAGCTATCTTGGATGCCTTACAGCTACTGTGAATCAGCCAAGGAGCTGTGGGACACGCTGAAAGAAGAAGGTATGGGAACACTTCCAACCTCAGCCGTGTGTTTGAAGTGAAGCTAGCGATCAACCGTCTTGCACAAGAGGACATGGAGTTCACTAAGCACTTGGGGAGGTTCAGGTCCTTATGGTCAGAGCTGGAGATGCTGAGGCCGAGCACAACTGATCCAGATCAGTGAATGAGAGGCGCGAGCAAGACAAGGTCTTTGGGTTGCTTCTCACACTGAACCGGCCTACACTCACTCATCCAGCACATGCTAAGGTCAGACAAGCTTCCGGACCTTGAGGAGGTGTGTGCGCAAATCCAAAGGGAGCAGGGATCTATGGGGTTGTTTGGAGGAAAGGGGGAGCTCTCTCTTGCCAATCAAGCAGCTCATGAGGACTCAACCGAGGCTCCACAAGCAAACAAGGCATCTCACGGGAAGTATGAGGACAGGAAGTTCAATGGCAACTGTGATCATTGCAAGAAGCATGGTCATAAGAAGAGCCAATGCTGGATACTACACCCACACCTCAAGCCGGCCAAGTTCATGAAGGAGCGTGAGGGAAGGGCAAATGTGACTGAAGGTTCAAATGGAGCTGGTACCAGCAAGGCGAGTGAAGCGGATGGGCTTGGAGGCAATGATGGGAATGGGAAGTCTCTGGTGGCTTACACAGGCGCCTCAAGCTCACGCAGCAATGATGACTACATCAAGAGATCAGACCTTGATGCTCTCTTCAAAATGCTAAAGGAAAACGGTAACACTTATGGTTATTCCTTTGGAGCCTCTATGATTGCATATAAGGATGATCACTTGATTAGAGAACTAGTAGAACGGTTAGAAGCTAGGAATGAGTATAGAATGCTCACATTGCTAGAACTGATAGGATGCATCCATTGCTTAGTAATCTATGTCTTAATGCTAAACAAGTAGGTAAACCATTGATTGTTGATTCTGGTGCATCACATCATATGATAAGTGATGAGAACTTGATTAAGATATAGAACCTACGCATGGGCATGTGATGATAGCAAATGGGGATAAGATACCTATTAGAGGAATAGGAAAGCTTAAGTTGTTTAACAAAGAATCTAGAGCTTTTTACATGCCTGAATTCACATCAAACCTATTATCTGTGAAGAAATGTACTAATGATTTACAATGCAATGTTATCTTTAGTCCTAATGATGTGAAGTTTCAGGATATTGAGAGCAGCAGATTGATTGGGAAAGGGGTGACTAAGGGAGATCTCTATATGCTTGAAGAGCTCACTTCTGTTCCTGATTATAGTTGCTCATTTACTTCTGCTTCTTTATTGAATAAAAATGCATTGTGGCATGCTAGAGTAGGACACCCTCATGTTAAAGCTTTGAACTTAATGGTACCAGGTGTTGTGTTTGAGAACAAAGATTGTGAAGCTTGTATTTTAGGCAAGCATTGTAGAACTGTGTTTCAAAAGTCTACTACTATCTATGATAACTGCTTTGATCTAATTCATTCTGATGTGTGGACTGCCCCTTGCTTATCTAGAGATAGTTATAAGTACTTTGTCACATTCATTGATGAAAAATCCAAATACACCTGGTTAACCTTAATTCAGACCAAAGATAGGGTACTTGATGCATTTAGGAACTTTCAAACTTATGTAACTAACCATTATCATGCTAAGATTAAAATTTTGAGATCAGATAATGGAGGAGAGTACACAAGTCATGCATTCAAGGAACACTTATCACAACATGGGATCCTACATCAAACAAGCTGTCCGTATACTCCACAGCAAAATGGAGTGGCTGAGAGGAAGAATAGGCACCTCATGGAAGTGGCAAGGTCTCTTATGTTTCAGAGTAATGTTCCAAAGAGATTCTGGAGTGATGCGGTTGCCACTGCTTGTTACTTGATCAACAGAACTCCAACCAAGGTTCTGAATGAGAAGGCTCCATTTGAAGTTCTGAACAGGTACAAACCAGTGCTTGATTACTTGCGAGTCTTTGGATGTCTATGCTTTGTGCTCAAACCAGGAGAGATGATCAACAAGCTAGAAGCAAGAAGTACTAAGGCTGTGTTCATAGGATACTCAGCTACACAGAAAGGATACAAATGCTATGATCCTATAGCAAGGAGAGTTCTTGTATCTAGAGATGTGAAGTTCTTGGAAGATAGAGGATACTATGAAGAAAAGAACCAAGAAGACTTGAAGGACTTAACATCAGACAAGGCCACCACCTTGCGGATCATCCTTGAAGGTCTTGGAATCAGTACATCCCAGGATCCAAGAGATCACGCAACAACACCTCCTGAAGTTGGTTCACCATCCCACCTTGATCATGAGGGAGGAGAGACGCATGAGGAGGAGCCTACGCAAGAGGTTAACCAAGATGAAGGAGAAGAGAGCATAGGCTCTGATGGTCATGGGCATGATCATGGTGTGATACAAACACCTTCTCAAGATGAAGTGGTAGAAGAACAACAGGAAGAAGAACCGGTTGTGCAGCCACTAAGAAGGAGTACAAGGATAAGGAAGGATCCTTCCAGTTGGGTAAACACGAGAGTGTACTACAATGCCCAAGCTGTGGAGCATCCTTCTCAAGCCGTGTGCTCCTTTGCTCAATATCCAGAAGCACATTGCGCTTTCATGGTAAACTTGGATGAGAATCACATCCCAAGAAGCTATGAAGAGGCAATAAAGGATAAAGAATGGAAGAGTCAGTAGGAGATGAAGCAGGAGCTATGATCAAGAATGATACATGGTATGAGAGTGAGTTACCAAAAGGGAAGAAGGCTGTGACTAGTAGATGGATCTTCACAATCAAGTACAAAGCGGATGGAAAGATTGAGAGGAAGAAGTCAAGACTGGTTGCAAGAGGCTTTACTCAAACCTATGGAGAGGATTATGTTGAGACATTTGCACCAGTAGCTAAGTTGCATACAATCCGAATTGTATTAAGCTTGGCTGTGAACCTTGGATGGGGCTTATGGCAAATGGATGTGAAGAATGCATTCCTACAAGGGGAACTTGAGGATGAAGTATATATGCATCCCCCAGGCTTGGAACACTTAGTGAAGAAGGGAAATGTGTTGAGACTGAAGAAGGCTATCTATGGGTTGAAGCAATCACCAAGAGCTTGGTACAACAAGCTGAGCACAACTCTGAATGGCCGAGGCTTCAAGAAGTCTGAACTAGATCACACTCTCTTCACACTCACAACTCCCTCAGGTATGATTGCACTCCTTGTGTATGTTGATGATATCATTATCACAGGGAGTGATAAGGAAGGTATCATAGCAACCAAGGAGTTTCTTAAGTCCATGTTTGAGATTAAAGACTTGGGAGAGATGAAATACTTTCTTGGATTGAGATATGTAGATCCAAGGAAGGTTTATTCATGTCCCAAAGGAAGTATACACTTGATCTTTTGAAAGGTGCAGGGCTTATGGGGCAAGACAGCAAGGATGCCTATGGAGGATGGCTACAAAGTTCCACGAGAGGGGGAGATTGAAGACAGCAAACCTTATCAGGATCCTAAACTCTATAGAAAACTAGTTGGCAAATTGATTTATCTTACTATAACTAGACCTGACATTTGTTTTGCTGTGAATCAGGTGAGTCAACACATGCAAGTGCCTAAGGAACATCACTGGCACATGGTGGAGAGGATCTTGATGTATCTCAACGGCTCACCTGATCAAGGAGTATGGATGGGCTGCAATGGAAGCACTGAAGTGGTGGGATACTGTGATGCGGATTGGGCTGGTGATAGAGCAGACAGGAGATCAACCACAGGCTATTGCACATTCATTGGAGGCAACTTGGTGACTTGGAAGAGTAAGAAGCAGAAGGTGGTGTCTTGCTCAAGTGCAGAAGCTGAGTATAGAGCCATGCTGAAGCTCACCAACGAGTTAGTATGGATCAAAGGCATCTTGAAGCATTTGGAGATTGATCAAGCCACGCCAATGACCATGCATTGTGACAACCAAGCCGCCATTCACATTGCCTCCAACTCGGTGTTCCATGAGAGAACCAAGCACATTGAAGTTGATTGTCACAAGGTGAGGCAGATGATCACCTTAGGAGTCATCTTGCCATGCTACACAAGGAGTGAAGATCAGTTAGCGGATGTGTTTACCAAGGCTGCAAGACAGAAGACAATGGAGTCCATTCACATCAGGTTGGGCCTCATTGATCTTGGGAAGAGAAGGAGCTAGTCCCCTTAGCTGCAAGGTCTTTACTCTTTTTCCCTCATCAAAGTTTTATCCCATTGGGTTTTCTTTGGTGAGGTTTTTAATGAGGAAGATCTTGTGGCTGTCCAAGCTTAGGCTTTCACAAAGCTAAGCTTGAGGGGGAGTGTTGAGTTGAGCTGAGTATATGTATGAAGAGCTAAGGAGTTGAAGAGGAAAGGAGATGAGGAAGCTTAAGGGAGTTTAGGGAGAGCATGGTACGGACGTCCGTACAAGGCCGTACAAGCCGTACAGTCCGTACCATCCAAGCCTCAACCAAAGTTACCTTGCACAAGTGAAACGGTAACTATGGAAGAGTAACTCAAGTGGAGAAGGATCAGACCGTTTAGGGATAAGGTAGAGCGCCTTGACAGGCTGGAACAGCTGGAAAGGCAAGAGCATCTCGGTCCAAGATGCTAGATACTCCGCGCATGTGGAGAAGCTATTGGCTAGTCCAAATGAGCTTATCCTCTCCTGATTGACCTCACATGCTTTAGTCCTCTCCTTGATTTCGAAAACCCTTGTATGCTCTCACTATATATTGTAACTCATCAACACTAATAAAGATTATCCAGTTTGAGCCTCTCTAATCTCTTAGACACTATGATTATCTCTTAGACTCTAAACGGCTCTATCTAGTCACTTAATCTTTCACAAACTTCTCTTAATCACTTCTTAAACACTCTCTTTACTCTGATTACTCTAAGGATCTCTTAATCTAATACTTCATCCCAACTCCTATGAGATTTATCCAACTTCCTGGTGATTCTCCACCACTTTATGTATCCAAATCAAGCTTCTCACAAAGTGATTCATCCTGGTTTGATTGGAACGACGAAGAAGCTGGGCTATTCCCAAACTGGGAAACTGGAATCACCTGATTTGAAAGTGGGATAACTTCTTCATCCCAACTCCTATGAGATTTATTCAACTTCCTGGTGATTCTCCACCACTTTATGTATCAAATCAAGCTTCTCACAAAGTGATTCATCCTGGTTTGATTGGAACGACGAAGAAGCTGTGCCTATTCCCAAACTGGGAAACTGGAATCACCTGATTTGAAAGTGGGATAACTTCTTCTTGCCCAACTCCTATGAGATTTATTCAACTTCCTGGTGATTCTCCACCACTTTATGTATCCAAATCAAGCTTCTCACAAAGTGATTCATCCTGGTTTGATTGGAACGACGAAGAAGCTGTCCTATTCCCAAACTGGGAAACTGGAATCACCTGATTTGAAAGTGGGATAACTTCTTCATCCCAACTCCTATGAGATTTATTCAACTTCCTGGTGATTCTCCACCACTTTATGTATCCAAATCAAGCTTCTCACAAAGTGATTCATCCTGGTTTGATTGGAACGACGAAGAAGCTGTCCTATTCCCAAACTGGGAAACTGGAATCACCTGATTTGAAAGTGGGATAACTTCTTCTTCCAACTCCTATGAGATTTATTCAACTTCCTGGTGATTCTCCACCACTTTATGTATCCAAATCAAGCTTCTCACAAAGTGATTCATCCTGGTTTGATTGGAACGACGAAGAAGCTGTCCTATTCCCAAACTGGGAAACTGGAATCACCTGATTTGAAAGTGGGATAACTTCTTCATCCCAACTCCTATGAGATTTATTCAACTTCCTGGTGATTCTCCACCACTTTATGTATCCAAATCAAGCTTCTCACAAAGTGATTCATCCTGGTTTGATTGGAACGACGAAGAAGCTGTGCTATTCCCAAACTGGGAAACTGGAATCACCTGATTTGAAAGTGGGATAACTTCTTCATCCAACTCCTATGAGATTTATTCAACTTCCTGGTGATTCTCCACCACTTTATGTATCCAAATCAAGCTTCTCACAAAGTGATTCATCCTGGTTTGATTGGAACGACGAAGAAGCTGTGCTATTCCCAAACTGGGAAACTGGAATCACCTGATTTGAAAGTGGGATAACTTCTTCATCCCAACTCCTATGAGATTTATTCAACTTCCTGGTGATTCTCCACCACTTTATGTATCCAAATCAAGCTTCTCACAAAGTGATTCATCCTGGTTTGATTGGAACGACGAAGAAGCTGTGCTATTCCCAAACTGGGAAACTGGAATCACCTGATTTGAAAGTGGGATAACTTCTTCATCCCAACTCCTATGAGATTTATTCAACTTCCTGGTGATTCTCCACCACTTTATGTATCCAAATCAAGCTTCTCACAAAGTGATTCATCCTGGTTTGATTGGAACGACGAAGAAGCTGTCCTATTCCCAAACTGGGAAACTGGAATCACCTGATTTGAAAGTGGGATAACTTCTTCTTGCCAACTCCTATGAGATTTATTCAACTTCCTGGTGATTCTCCACCACTTTATGTATCCAAATCAAGCTTCTCACAAAGTGATTCATCCTGGTTTGATTGGAACGACGAAGAAGCTGTCTATTCCCAAACTGGGAAACTGGAATCACCTGATTTGAAAGTGGGATAACTTCTTCTTTCCAACTCCTATGAGATTTATTCAACTTCCTGGTGATTCTCCACCACTTTATGTATCCAAATCAAGCTTCTCACAAAGTGATTCATCCTGGTTTGATTGGAACGACGAAGAAGCTGTCCTATTCCCAAACTGGGAAACTGGAATCACCTGATTTGAAAGTGGGATAACTTCTTCATCCCAACTCCTATGAGATTTATTCAACTTCCTGGTGATTCTCCACCACTTTATGTATCCAAATCAAGCTTCTCACAAAGTGATTCATCCTGGTTTGATTGGAACGACGAAGAAGCTGTGCTATTCCCAAACTGGGAAACTGGAATCACCTGATTTGAAAGTGGGATAACTTCTTCTTCCAACTCCTATGAGATTTATTCAACTTCCTGGTGATTCTCCACCACTTTATGTATCCAAATCAAGCTTCTCACAAAGTGATTCATCCTGGTTTGATTGGAACGACGAAGAAGCTGTGCTATTCCCAAACTGGGAAACTGGAATCACCTGATTTGAAAGTGGGATAACTTCTTCATCCCAACTCCTATGAGATTTATTCAACTTCCTGGTGATTCTCCACCACTTTATGTATCCAAATCAAGCTTCTCACAAAGTGATTCATCCTGGTTTGATTGGAACGACGAAGAAGCTGTGCTATTCCCAAACTGGGAAACTGGAATCACCTGATTTGAAAGTGGGATAACTTCTTCATTCCAACTCCTATGAGATTTATTCAACTTCCTGGTGATTCTCCACCCCTTTATGTATCCAAATTAAACTTCTAACAAAGTGATTCATCCTGGTTTGATTGGAACGACGAAGAAGCTGTCCTATTCCCTAACTGGGAAACTGGAATCACCTGAATTGAAAGTGGGATAACTTCTTCCTCCCAACTCCTATGAGATTTATTCAACTTCCTGGTGATTCTCCATCACTTTATGTATCCAAATCAAGCTTCTCACAAAGTGATTCATCCTGCTTTGATTGGAACGACGAAGAAGCTTTCCTATTCCCTAACTTGGAAACTGGAATCACCTGATTTGAAAGTGGGATAACTTCTTCATCCCAACTCCTATGAGATTTATTCAACTTCCTGGTGATTCTCCACCACTTTATGTATCCAAATCAAGCTTCTTACAAAGTGATTCATCCTGGTTTGATTGGAACGACGAAGAAGCTGTCCTATTCCCAAACTGGGAAACTGGAATCACCTGATTTGAAAGTGGGATAACTTCTTCATCCCAACTCCTATGAGATTTATTCAACTTCCTGGTGATTCTCCACCACTTTATGTATCCAAATCAAGCTTCTCACAAAGTGATTCATCCTGGTTTGATTGGAACGACGAAGAAGCTGTGCTATTCCCAAACTGGGAAACTGGAATCACCTGATTTGAAAGTGGGATAACTTCTTCTTGCCAACTCCTATGAGATTTATTCAACTTCCTGGTGATTCTCCACCACTTTATGTATCCAAATCAAGCTTCTCACAAAGTGATTCATCCTGGTTTGATTGGAACGACGAAGAAGCTGTGCTATTCCCAAACTGGGAAACTGGAATCACCTGATTTGAAAGTGGGATAACTTCTTCATCCCAACTCCTATGAGATTTATTCAACTTCCTGGTGATTCTCCACCACTTTATGTATCCAAATCAAGCTTCTCACAAAGTGATTCATCCTGGTTTGATTGGAACGACGAAGAAGCTGTGCTATTCCCAAACTGGGAAACTGGAATCACCTGATTTGAAAGTGGGATAACTTCTTCATCCCAACTCCTATGAGATTTATTCAACTTCCTGGTGATTCTCCACCACTTTATGTATCCAAATCAAGCTTCTCACAAAGTGATTCATCCTGGTTTGATTGGAACGACGAAGAAGCTGTCCTATTCCCAAACTGGGAAACTGGAATCACCTGATTTGAAAGTGGGATAACTTCTTCTTGCCAACTCCTATGAGATTTATTCAACTTCCTGGTGATTCTCCACCACTTTATGTATCCAAATCAAGCTTCTCACAAAGTGATTCATCCTGGTTTGATTGGAACGACGAAGAAGCTGTCCTATTCCCAAACTGGGAAACTGGAATCACCTGATTTGAAAGTGGGATAACTTCTTTTCCAACTCCTATGAGATTTATTCAACTTCCTGGTGATTCTCCACCACTTTATGTATCCAAATCAAGCTTCTCACAAAGTGATTCATCCTGGTTTGATTGGAACGACGAAGAAGCTGTCCTATTCCCAAACTGGGAAACTGGAATCACCTGATTTGAAAGTGGGATAACTTCTTCATCCCAACTCCTATGAGATTTATTCAACTTCCTGGTGATTCTCCACCACTTTATGTATCCAAATCAAGCTTCTCACAAAGTGATTCATCCTGGTTTGATTGGAACGACGAAGAAGCTGTGCTATTCCCAAACTGGGAAACTGGAATCACCTGATTTGAAAGTGGGATAACTTCTTCTTGCCAACTCCTATGAGATTTATTCAACTTCCTGGTGATTCTCCACCACTTTATGTATCCAAATCAAGCTTCTCACAAAGTGATTCATCCTGGTTTGATTGGAACGACGATGAAGCTGTGCTATTCCCAAACTGGGAAACTGGAATCACCTGATTTGAAAGTGGGATAACTTCTTCATCCAACTCCTATGAGATTTATTCAACTTCCTGGTGATTCTCCACCACTTTATGTATCCAAATCAAGCTTCTCACAAAGTGATTCATCCTGGTTTGATTGGAACGACGAAGAAGCTGTGCTATTCCCAAACTGGGAAACTGGAATCACCTGATTTGAAAGTGGGATAACTTCTTCTTGCCAACTCCTATGAGATTTATTCAACTTCCTGGTGATTCTCCACCACTTTATGTATCCAAATCAAGCTTCTCACAAAGTGATTCATCCTGGTTTGATTGGAACGACGAAGAAGCTGTCCTATTCCCAAACTGGGAAACTGGAATCACCTGATTTGAAAGTGGGATAACTTCTTCTTTCCAACTCCTATGAGATTTATTCAACTTCCTGGTGATTCTCCACCACTTTATGTATCCAAATCAAGCTTCTCACAAAGTGATTCATCCTGGTTTGATTGGAACGACGAAGAAGCTGTCCTATTCCCAAACTGGGAAACTGGAATCACCTGATTTGAAAGTGGGATAACTTCTTCATCCCAACTCCTATGAGATTTATTCAACTTCCTGGTGATTCTCCACCACTTTATGTATCCAAATCAAGCTTCTCACAAAGTGATTCATCCTGGTTTGATTGGAACGACGAAGAAGCTGTGCTATTCCCAAACTGGGAAACTGGAATCACCTGATTTGAAAGTGGGATAACTTCTTCTTGCCAACTCCTATGAGATTTATTCAACTTCCTGGTGATTCTCCACCACTTTATGTATCCAAATCAAGCTTCTCACAAAGTGATTCATCCTGGTTTGATTGGAACGACGATGAAGCTGTGCTATTCCCAAACTGGGAAACTGGAATCACCTGATTTGAAAGTGGGATAACTTCTTCTTGCCAACTCCTATGAGATTTATTCAACTTCCTGGTGATTCTCCACCACTTTATGTATCCAAATCAAGCTTCTCACAAAGTGATTCATCCTGGTTTGATTGGAACGACGAAGAAGCTATGCTATTCCCAAACTGGGAAACTGGAATCACCTGATTTGAAAGTGGGATAACTTCTTCATCCCAACTCCTATGAGATTTATTCAACTTCCTGGTGATTCTCCACCACTTTATGTATCCAAATCAAGCTTCTCACAAAGTGATTCATCCTGGTTTGATTGGAACGACGATGAAACTATGCTATTCCCAAACTGGGAAACTGGAATCAACTGATTTGAAAGTGGGATAACTTCTTCTTGCCAACTCCTATGAGATTTATTCAACTTCCTGGTGATTCTCCACCACTTTATGTATCCAAATCAAGCTTCTCACAAAGTGATTCATCCTGGTTTGATTGGAACGACGAAGAAGCTGTGCTATTCCCAAACTGGGAAACTGGAATCACCTGATTTGAAAGTGGGATAACTTCTTCATCCCAACTCCTATGAGATTTATTCAACTTCCTGGTGATTCTCCACCACTTTATGTATCCAAATCAAGCTTCTCACAAAGTGATTCATCCTGGTTTGATTGGAACGACGAAGAAGCTGTGCTATTCCCAAACTGGGAAACTGGAATCACCTGATTTGAAAGTGGGATAACTTCTTCTTGCCAACTCCTATGAGATTTATTCAACTTCCTGGTGATTCTCCACCACTTTATGTATCCAAATCAAGCTTCTCACAAAGTGATTCATCCTGGTTTGATTGGAACGACGAAGAAGCTGTCCTATTCCCAAACTGGGAAACTGGAATCACCTGATTTGAAAGTGGGATAACTTCTTCTTCCAACTCCTATGAGATTTATTCAACTTCCTGGTGATTCTCCACCACTTTATGTATCCAAATCAAGCTTCTCACAAAGTGATTCATCCTGGTTTGATTGGAACGACGAAGAAGCTGTCCTATTCCCAAACTGGGAAACTGGAATCACCTGATTTGAAAGTGGGATAACTTCTTCTTTCCAACTCCTATGAGATTTATTCAACTTCCTGGTGATTCTCCACCACTTTATGTATCCAAATCAAGCTTCTCACAAAGTGATTCATCCTGGTTTGATTGGAACGACGATGAAGCTGTCCTATTCCCAAACTGGGAAACTGGAATCACCTGATTTGAATGTGGGATAACTTCTTCATCCCAACTCCTATGAGATTTATTCAACTTCCTGGTGATTCTCCACCACTTTATGTATCCAAATCAAGCTTCTCACAAAGTGATTCATCCTGGTTTGATTGGAACGACGATGAAGCTGTGCTATTCCCAAACTGGGAAACTGGAATCACCTGATTTGAAAGTGGGATAACTTCTTCATCCCAACTCCTATGAGATTTATTCAACTTCCTGGTGATTCTCCACCACTTTATGTATCCAAATCAAGCTTCTCACAAAGTGATTCATCCTGGTTTGATTGGAACGACGATGAAGCTGTGCTATTCCCAAACTGGGAAACTGGAATCACCTGATTTGAAAGTGGGATAACTTCTTCTTGCCAACTCCTATGAGATTTATTCAACTTCCTGGTGATTCTCCACCACTTTATGTATCCAAATCAAGCTTCTCACAAAGTGATTCATCCTGGTTTGATTGGAACGACGAAGAAGCTGTGCTATTCCCAAACTGGGAAACTGGAATCACCTGATTTGAAAGTGGGATAACTTCTTCTTGCCAACTCCTATGAGATTTATTCAACTTCCTGGTGATTCTCCACCACTTTATGTATCCAAATCAAGCTTCTCACAAAGTGATTCATCCTGGTTTGATTGGAACGACGATGAAGCTGTCCTATTCCCAAACTGGGAAACTGGAATCACCTGATTTGAAAGTGGGATAACTTCTTCTTTCCAACTCCTATGAGATTTATTCAACTTCCTGGTGATTCTCCACCACTTTATGTATCCAAATCAAGCTTCTCACAAAGTGATTCATCCTGGTTTGATTGGAACGACGATGAAGCTGTGCTATTCCCAAACTGGGAAACTGGAATCACCTGATTTGAAAGTGGGATAACTTCTTCATCCCAACTCCTATGAGATTTATTCAACTTCCTGGTGATTCTCCACCACTTTATGTATCCAAATCAAGCTTCTCACAAAGTGATTCATCCTGGTTTGATTGGAACGACGAAGAAGCTGTCCTATTCCCAAACTGGGAAACTGGAATCACCTGATTTGAAAGTGGGATAACTTCTTCTTTCCAACTCCTATGAGATTAATTCAACTTCCTGGTGATTCTCCACCACTTTATGTATCCAAATCAAGCTTCTCACAAAGTGATTCATCCTGGTTTGATTGGAACGACGATGAAGCTGTGCTATATCACTTTTAGTGATGTTTAGAGTGATCTGAGTATTTAGGAAAGATTAGAAGAGATTTAGAGAAGATTAAAGTATGAAATGAGATTAAGAGTCTAAAGAACTAAAGAGAGACTAAGAGAGACTCATAACTTGCTTAATCTTATTAATGATGAGGTTACAATATATATAGAGAGATCAGATACAAGGGTTTCCATTTGATCACTATTCTAAGCATGTGGAGTCAAGGGAAGAGGCTCCTCATTTCAAACTCAGCCAATAAGAGAGTGATCGTGTGTGAGGCATCTTGGACTGAGATGCTTTGCCTTTCCAGCCTGTCACAGCCTGTCAAGGCTCTCCACCTTATCCACAACCTTATCCTAACCTCAGCGCACACTCCTCTCTTTCCTGGAAGTTTCCCTTTGCCCATTTCACTCTCAAGTAACTCCTTTCACTCAGGTAACTTCCTTTTAACTCTTTTTACCACAGTAACAAATATTTACTGTGGTAACTTTCTCCACCCAAGTTACTTCAACTCTCCATAACTACTCCTCATCTCAACACTCCCCCTCAAGCTTAGCTTTGTGAAAGTCTAAGCTTGGACAGCCATGAGATCTTCCTCATTAAAAACCTCACTAAGGAAAACCCATTGGGACAAAACCTTAATGAGGGAAAAAGAGTGAAGATCTCACAGCTAAGGGGATCAGCTCCTTCTCTTCCCAAGATCTATGAGTCCCAATCTGATGTGAATGGACTCCATAGTCTTTTGTCTCGCAGCCTTGGTGAATACATCAGCCAACTGATCTTCACTTCTAGTATAGCAGGGCAAGATCACTCCTAGCACAATCATCTGTCTCACTTTGTGGCAATCAACCTCAATGTGCTTGGTTCTCTCATGGAACACCGAGTTGGATGCAATGTGAATAGCAGCTTGATTGTCACAATGCATTGTCATTGGAGAGGCTTGATCAATCTCTAAGTGCTTCAAGATGCCTTTGATCTACACCAACTCGTTTGTAAGCTTCAGCATGGCTCTATACTCAGCTTCAGCACTTGAACATGACACCACCTTCTGCTTCTTGCTCTTCCAAGTCACCAAGTTACCTCCAATGAATGTGCAATAGCCGGTAGTTGATCTCCTATCAGCTCTATCTCCTGCCCAATCAGCATCACAATACCCCACCACTTCTGTGCTTCCATTACATCCCATCCAAACCCCTTGATCCGGCGAGCCATTCAGATACATCAGCAGCCTCTCTACCATGCGCCAATGATGTTCCTTTGGAAGCTGCATGTGTTGACTCACCTGGTTCACAGCAAAACATATATCAGGTCTTGTAATGGTAAGGTAAATCAATTTGCCAACAAGAGTTCTATAGAGTTTAGGATCATGAAATGGCTTGCTGTCTTCAATCTCCCCCTCTCTTGGTACTTTGTAGCCATCCTCCATTGGCATCCTTGCTGTCTTGCCTCCATAAGCACCTGCACCTTTCAAAAGATCAAGTGTATACTTCCTTTGGGACATGAACAATCCTTCCTTAGATCTACAAATCTCAATTCCAAGGAAGTATTTCATTTCTCCCAAGTCTTTGATTTCAAACATAGACTTTAGGAATTCCTTGGTTGCTTTGATACCTTCCTTATCACTCCCAGTGATAATGATATCATCCACATACACAAGGAGAGCAACCATACCTGAGGGTGTCGTGAGTGTAAAGAGAGTGTGATCCAATTTTGACTTCTTGAAGCCTCGGCCATTCAGAGTTGTGCTCAACTTGTTATACCAAGCTCTTGGTGATTGCTTCAACCCATAAATGGCTTTCTTTAGCCTCAGTACTGTTGAGATGAGGAAGCCATTATGAGAAGGAGAAGTAGAGTTGTGCAAGTAATGGGAGAGTGTACGGCCTATGTACGGATAGGGCATGTACGGATAGAGCATGTACGGATAGGGCATGACCGTACAGCTTAGGAAACATGAAGGAAGAAGGAGATGGACGAGTGAAGCCTCTAGAGTACACGGAAGGTTTAAGCTGATCAGACCGTTTAGAGATAAGGGCGGGACGAGCCTTATCCATCCAGTCTTTGGACAGGCTGTAAAGGCAAAGCAAAAGCATGTGAGCTTTGCCGTCCGTTGAATTCAAAAGAGACGCTCCCTTCTTGCCTTGACTTCACATGCTTATGACTAGTGCCATTTCCCTTTACTTGTAAACCCTAATGTATCTCCTATAAATATTGTAATCCCATCTCATAATAAGATTAGACAGTTCTGATTATCTTTGCCTCCATGGCTTACTCTTAGTCTCAATCGCTTATCTTACTCTCTACACTCATTTCTTCTCTAATCTCCCTTAAACACTCAGATTACTCTTCATTACTCTAAAAGTGATATGGTATCAGAGCCAGGTTCATGAGAATCTGAGTTCTTGTTGAGGTTTGTATCAAGACAAAGGGTAAAAGCTAGGAGCTGGGCGTTGAAGATTCAAGCTTCAAGTCTTCTCCGGTTGTGTCTTTAGTCTTGTTGGTGTGATTACTACTCTCAGCCCAAGATTTAGCAAGCTGTTTACGTCTAGCTGCTTCAAGATGGATAGTGGGATGAAGATGAAGGTTGCGGTGGTGTTCAAGGGGAACAACTACCTAGTGTGGTCACGGATGGTGAAGACCGCAGTTGGAAGCAAAGGCTTGTGGGGACACATTACCTCTGGAACAGCCCCAAAGCCGGTTGCTCAAGACGAAGACAAGGATGAGACAGCCAAGGATCCATTTGAGAGGTGGGAGCAGGAGGACATGATGGTGATGTCAGTTCTTCATGCTTCCTTAGAGCCGGCGATTCTGGATGCATACTGCTACTGTGAAACGGCAAAGGAGCTGTGGGATACCTTAAAGAGGGTGTATGGAAACACATCCAACCTGAGTAGGGTCTTTGAGGTGAAGCAAGAGATCAACAACTTGGCTCAAGAAGACATGGAGTTTACCAAGCACCTAGGAAGGTTCAGGTCACTCTGGTCCGAGCTAGAGATGTTGAGGCCAAGCACGGTTGATCCCAGTGAACTAATCAAGAGGCGTGAGAAGGATAAGGTCTTTGGACTGCTCTTGACACTGAATCCGGCATACAGTGGGCTGATACAACACATGCTAAGAGATGATACTCTACCTGACTTGGAGGAAGTGTGTTCTCGGATTCAGAAAGAGCAAGGGTCAATTGGGTTGTTTGGGAAGAAGGGGGAGTTGTCTCTAGCCAACCAAGCCGCACAAGCTGAGCAAGGAGAGACTCCACAAGCTAACAGAGCTACGAATGGGAAGTTTGAGGATAGGAGGTTCAATGGGAGCTGTGATCATTGCAAGAAGCAAGGCCACAAGAAAAGCCAGTGTTGGATACTCCACCCACACCTCAAACCGGCAAAGTTCATGAAGGAAAGGGAAGCTAGAGCTCACCTGTCTGATGGGTCAAGTGATGTGGGTACTAGCAAGGCTCAAGAAGGTGGTACAAGTGATGGCAAGTCTCTGGTGGCGTACATGGGAGCTCCTAGCAGCCGCAACAATGATCAGGACTTCATAAGGAAGGCTGACATTGATGCACTCATCAAGATGTTCAAGGATAACGGTAACATCTATGGTTATTCTTATGGTGCTTCCATGATTGCTAGGACTGTAGGAGACTTAGATTGCATCACTAGAACTGATAGTATAGCTAGGCCTCTAAGAAATGCAAATAACTACAATGCATATAAGCCATCTAGTATACTCGCTCACCTTGCTAGTAATCAATCAACTAGACCTCTTATTGTAGATTCAGGTGCATCACATCACATGATTAGTGATACTAAGTTGATTAAGAACATTGTGCCTACTAAGGGTCATGTGATGATTGCAAATGGTGATAAGGTTCCAATTAAAGGAATAGGAACACTTAAACTGTTTAGTAAAGACTCAAAAGCTTTCTATATGCCTGACTTTACTTCAAACTTATTATCTGTCAAGAAATGTGCAACTGACTTGCAATGCAATGTCATATTTAGTCCTAATGATGTGAAGTTTCAGGATATTGAAAGCAGCAAAGTGATTGGAAAAGGAGTAACAAAAGGAGACTTATATTTGCTTGAAGATCTTGCTCCTGTTTCTGACATTAGCTGCTCTTTTACTACTGCTTCTGTTCCTAGTTTAAATAAGAATGCATTGTGGCATGCTAGACTAGGACACCCTCATAATAAGGCTTTAAAACTGATGTTGCCAGGTGTTTCTTTTGAAAACAATGATTGTGAAGCTTGCATTTTAGGCAAGCATTGTAGAACTGTATTTCCAAACTCTCTACGGTTTATGAGAATTGCTTTGATCTTATTCACTCTGATGTATGGACTGCTCCTTGTTTATCTAGAGAGAATCATAAGTATTATGTCTCATTCATTGATGAAAAATCTAAATACACCTGGTTAACCTTAATTCCAACTAAAGATAGGGTGCTTGATGCATTTAAAAATTTTCAATCCTATGTAACTAACCATTATCAAGCCAAGATTAAGATTTTCAGGTCAGATAATGGAGGAGAATACATTGGACAAGCTTTCAAGCAACACTTATCTCAGTATGGAATTCTTCATCAAACAAGCTGTCCTTACACCCCACAACAGAATGGTGTGGCCGAGAGGAAGAATAGGCACCTTATGGAAGTTGCAAGATCAATGATGTTCCAAGCTAATGTACCTAAGAAGTTTTGGAGTGATGCAGTAGCCACGGCCTGCTATCTAATCAACAGGACTCCCACACTGATCTTGAAAGGGCAGTCACCATTTGAGGTTCTCAACAAACATAAACCCTCATTAGAACATATAAGGATCTTTGGGTGTTTGTGTTATGTTTTGATACCCGGGGAGTTGAGAAACAAGCTTGAAGCTAGGAGTACTAAGGCAATGTTTATTGGCTACTCTACAACTCAGAAGGGATACAAGTGTTATAATCCAGACACAAGAAGGGTGCTGGTATCAAGGGATGTGAAGTTTGTTGAAGAGAGAGGATATTATGAGGAGCAAAACAAAGAAGACTTGAAGGATCTTACCTCGGAGAGAGCCACTACCTTGCGGATCATCTTAGAAAGTATTGGAGTCAAGGTGAGACAAGATCAACAAGGACCTGGCAGTAACCCAGGATCTCAACCACCAAATGGTGGACGTTCAGCAACTCCCACTTCTGATCATGGGGGGGAAAGCAGTGAACTAGAGACAACTCAAGAGAGTAGTGGAGCATCTGGTACACATGATCAAGATGTGGAAGTAAGTGAACAGCAAGATGGAGCTGAAGCAAGTCAGCTAGGAGAAGAAGAGGCAGTTGAAGTGTCTACTTCTATACCACAAGAAAGTGGAGAAGAATCACAAGTGGAAGTGGAACAACCGGAACCAGCATTGAGAAGAAGCACACGGATTAGGAGAGATGCTTCCAACTGGGTAAGCACGAGAGTGTACTACAATGCCCAGGCTCTGGAGCATCCTTCTCAAGCTGTGTGTTCCTTTGCTCAATACCCTGAAGAACATTGTGCTTTTATGGTAAACTTGGATGAGAACTACATACCAAGAAGCTATGAAGAGGCAATGATGGATAAAGAATGGAAGGAATCAGTTGGAGCTGAGGCAGGAGCTATGATCAAGAATGATACATGGTATGAGAGTGAGTTACCAAAAGGGAAGAAGGCTGTGACTAGTAGATGGATCTTCACAATCAAGTATAAGGCTGATGGAAAGGTGGAGAGGAAGAAGTCAAGATTGGTTGCAAGAGGCTTTACTCAAACGTATGGAGAAGATTACATTGAGACGTTTGCACCAGTAGCTAAACTACACACAATCCGGATTGTCTTAAGCTTAGCTGTGAACCTTGGATGGGGCTTATGGCAAATGGATGTGAAGAATGCATTTCTACAAGGAGAGCTGGAGGATGAAGTGTATATGCATCCACCTCCAGGCTTGGAACACTTAGTGAAGAGAGGGAATGTGTTGAGACTGAAGAAAGCTATCTATGGACTGAAGCAATCACCAAGAGCTTGGTACAACAAGCTGAGTACTACTCTGAATGGCCGAGGCTTCAAGAAGTCTGAACTAGACCACACCCTCTTCACTCTCACTACTTCCTCAGGTATGATTGCACTCCTTGTGTATGTTGATGATATCATTATCACAGGAAGTGATAAGGAAGGTATCATAGCAACCAAGGAGTTCCTTAAATCCATGTTTGAGATTAAAGACTTGGGAGAAATGAAATACTTTCTTGGAATTGAGATATGTAGATCCAAGGAAGGTTTGTTCATGTCCCAAAGGAAGTATACACTTGATCTTTTGAAAGGTGCAGGTGCTTATGGAGGCAAGACAGCAAGGATGCCTATGGAGGATGGCTACAAAGTCCCACGAGAGGGGGAGATTGAAGACAGCAAACCTTATCAGGATCCTAAACTCTATAGAAAGCTAGTTGGTAAATTGATCTACCTTACCATAACTAGACCTGACATTTGCTTTGCTGTGAATCAGGTGAGTCAACACATGCAAGTGCCTAAGGAACATCATTGGCGCATGGTGGAGAGGATCTTGATGTATCTCAACGGCTCACCTGATCAAGGAGTATGGATGGGTTGCAATGGGAGCACTGAAGTGGTTGGATACTGTGATGCGGATTGGGCTGGTGATAGAGCAGATAGGAGATCAACCACAGGCTATTGCACATTCATTGGAGGCAACTTGGTTACTTGGAAGAGTAAGAAGCAGAAGGTGGTGTCTTGCTCAAGTGCAGAAGCTGAGTATAGAGCTATGCTGAAGCTGACCAACGAGCTGGTGTGGATCAAGGGCATCTTGAAGCATTTGGAGATTGATCAAGCCACGCCAATGACAATGCATTGTGATAACCAAGCTGCCATCCACATTGCCTCCAACTCGGTGTTCCATGAGAGAACCAAGCACATTGAAGTGGATTGTCACAAGGTGAGGCAGATGATCATCTTAGGAGTCATCTTGCCATGCTACACAAGAAGTGAAGATCAGTTAGCGGATGTGTTCACCAAGGCTGCAAGACAGAAGACAATGGAGTCCATTCACATCAGGTTGGGCCTCATTGATCTTGGGAAGAGAAGGAGCTGATCCCCTTTGGCTGTGAGGTCTTTACTCTTTTTCCCTTATCAAGGTTTTATCCCAATGGGTTTTCCTTGGTAAGGTTTTTAATGAGGAAGATCTCATGGCTGTCCAATCTTAGACTTTCACAAAGCTAAGATTGAGGGGGAGTGTTGAGATGAGGAAGCCATTATGAGAAGGAGAAGTAGAGTTGTGCAAGTAATGGGAGAGTGTACGGCCTATGTACGGATAGGGCATGTACGGATAGAGCATGTACGGATAGGGCATGACCGTACAGCTTAGGAAACATGAAGGAAGAAGGAGATGGACGAGTGAAGCCTCTAGAGTACACGGAAGGTTTAAGCTGATCAGACCGTTTAGAGATAAGGGCGGGACGAGCCTTATCCATCCAGTCTTTGGACAGGCTGTAAAGGCAAAGCAAAAGCATGTGAGCTTTGCCGTCCGTTGAATTCAAAAGAGACGCTCCCTTCTTGCCTTGACTTCACATGCTTATGACTAGTGCCATTTCCCTTTACTTGTAAACCCTAATGTATCTCCTATAAATATTGTAATCCCATCTCATAATAAGATTAGACAGTTCTGATTATCTTTGCCTCCATGGCTTACTTACTCTTAGTCTCAATCGCTTATCTTACTCTCTACACTCATTTCTTCTCTAATCTCCCTTAAACACTCAGATTACTCTTCATTACTCTAAAAGTGATAAGTACATTCCCTCTCTTCACTAGATGTTCCAGACCTGGTGGAGGATACATATAGACTTCATCCTCAAGCTCTCCTTGTAGAAATGCATTCTTTACATCCATTTGCCACAATCCCCATCCTAGGTTCACAGCCAAGCTTAAAACAATCCTAATGGTGTGTAGCTTGGCTACTGGTGCAAATGTCTCAATGTAGTCCTCTCCATATGTCTGAGTGAACCCTCTTGCTACTAGTCTAGTCTTCTTCCTCTCAATTGACCCATCAGCCTTGTACTTGATTGTAAAGATCCATCTACTAGACACAGCTTTCTTCCCTTTTGGTAGTTCACTCTCATACCATGTATCATTCTTTATCATAGCTCCTGCCTCAGCTCCTACTGATTCCTTCCATTCCTTATCCTCCATTGCCTCTTCATAGCTTCTTGGAATGTGATTTTCATCCAAGTTTACCATGAATGCGCAATGTGCTTTGGATATTGAGCAAAAGAACACACGGCCTGAGTAGGATGCTTCACAGCTTGGGCATTGTAGTACACTCTTGTGTTTACCCAACTGGAAGGATCCTTTCTCAGCCTTGTACTTCTTCTCAATACTGGCCCTTCTTGCGCCATCTCTTGTTCTTCTTCTTGTGGCTGCACACTTGTTTCAGATCTTTCTTCTCCTAGCTGACTTGCTTCAGCTCCTTCTTCCCTTAGCTGACTCTCTTCAGCTCCTTCTTCTTGATCATTTGATTCCACAGCTTGATCATGAGAGCCAGAACTCTCTTCTCTACTTGTTTCTTCACGGTTTGGAGTTCTTGTTTCATTCCCCCCCTCATGCTCAAGGTTGGAAGTCTGATGATCCGGGACTGGGGTAGTGCTTCTCCCCCCTTGATGTCCTTGATTCATGTTGATTCCAAGGCCTTCTAGGATAATCCTCAAGGTTTCAGCTCTATCAGAGGTAAGATCCTTCAAGTCTTCTTGAATCTGTTCCTCATAATATCCTTTCTCTTCAACAAACTTCACTTCTCTAGATACTAACACTCTCCTTGTGTTAGGATCATAGCACTTGTATCCTTTCTGACTTGATGAGTATCCAATGAACATTGCCTTTGAACTCTTAGCATCTAGCTTGTTTCTTATCTCTCCAGGCACCATCACAAAACACAAACACCCAAAGACCTTCATATGCTCGAGAGAAGGCTTGTACTGATTCAGTACCTCAAATGGTGATTGTCCTTGGAGGATCAGAGTTGGTGTCCTGTTGATGAGATAACATGCCGTAGCAACAGCATCACTCAAAAACTTCTTAGGCACATTGGATTGAAACATCATGGACCTGGCTACTTCCATCAAATGCATGTTCTTCCTCTCAGCCACACCATTCTGTTGTGGTGTATAGGGACAGCTTGTCTGATGAAGAATTCCATGCTGAGCTAAGTGTAGCTTGAATGCTTGTCCCGTGTACTCTCCTCCATTATCTGACCTGAAAATCTTTATCTTGGCATTATAATGGTTAGTCACATAGGATTGAAAATTTTTAAATGCATCAAGTACCCTATCTTTGGTTGGAATTAAGGTTAACCAGGTGTATTTGGATTTTTCATCAATGAAAGTTACATAATACTTATGATTTTCTCTAGATAGGCAAGGTGCAGTCCAAACATCAGAATGAATAAGATCAAAACACTTTTCATAAACAGTAGTAGACTTGTTAAAGACAGTTCTACAATGCTTGCCTAAAATGCAAGCTTCACAATCATTATTCTCAAAGGAAACACCTGGCAACATCAGTTTTAAAGCCTTATTATGAGGGTGTCCTAATCTAGCATGCCACAATGCATTTTTACTTAAACCAGAACTAGAAACAGAAGTAAATGAGCAGCTATATCTAGAAACAGGAGTGAGATCTTCAAGTAAATATAGCTCTCCTTTAGTCACTCCCTTTCCAATCATCTTGCTGCTTTTAATATCCTGAAACTTCACATCATTAGGACTGAATATAACATTGCATTGCAAATCAGTAGCACATTTCTTAACAGATAACAAGTTTGATGTAAATTCAGGCATATAAAAAGCTTTAGTTTCCTTATCAAATAGTTTAAGACTTCCTATTCCTCTAATAGGAATCTTATCTCCATTAGCAATCAGTACATTTCCATTCATTGGCACAATGTTTTTAATTAAGCTAGTGTCACTTATCATATGATGAGATGCACCTGAATCAATCACTAATGGCTTAATGTCATGAGAACTAGCAATATGCGCAAGGATACTAGATGGTTTGAATGCATGATCATTTCTAGCAAGGTTTGCAGTCCTAGATTGATTTACCATTTCTATCAAGCTCTCATGCATCCTATCAGTTCTAGTTAGATTCTCATAGTTCTCTATCACCCTAGCACCAAAGAATACCCAAAGATGTTACCATTCTCCTTGAACATCTTAATGAGAGCATCAAGGTCGGATCTCCTTAGATACTCTTGATCATTGTTCCCACGGTTGCTTGATGCTCCAGTGTAGGCTACCAGAGACTTTCCATCACCTGCCTCACGCCCATCTATCTCCTTTCCTTTGCTTGTACCAGCTCCACTTGTTCCATCCGAGACATTAGCCCTTGCCTCACGGTCCTTCATGAACTTAGCCGGCTTGAGGTGAGGATGGAGTATCCAGCATTGGCTCTTCTTGTGGCCATGCTTCTTGCAGTGATCACAACTCCCATTGAACCTCCTCTCCTCAAACTTCCCATGCGCAGCCGCAGCCTTGTTTGCTTGTGGAGCTTCACTACCTTCCTCTTGAGTTGCTTGGCTTGCAAGGGACAGGTCTCCTTTCTTTGCAAACAACCCAATGGAGCCTTGCTCCTTCTGAATCCGCGCACACACATCCTCAAGATCAGGTAGAGTGTCTTCTCTAAGCAGGTGCTGGATGAGACCGTTGTAAGCCGGGTTCAGCGTGAGGAGTAGCCCAAAGACCTTGTCTTGCTCTCTCCTCTTGTTAAGCTCATCAGCATCCGTTGTGCTTGGCCTAAGCATCTCCATCTCGGACCAGAGACTCCTGAATCTCCCTAGATGCTTGGTGAACTCCATGTCTTCTTGTACAAGGTTGTTGATGGCTTGCTTCACTTCAAACACTCGGCTTAGGTTTGATGTGTTGCCATACACCTTCTTCAAAGTATCCCACAGCTCCTTAGCAGACTCACAGTAGCTGTATGCATCCAGAATAGCCGGCTCAAGTGACGCATGAAGCACAGACATCACCAGCATATCCTCTTGATGCCACTTCTCTTCCGCCTTGCTTGCAGCCTCACCATCATCCTCTCCTTGAGTGATGAGTTTTGGAGCTTCTCCGGGGGTGATGTGCTTCCACAACCCCTTGCTTCCCACCGTGGTTCTCACCATCCGAGACCACACCAAGTAGTTGGTTCCCTTGAAGACCACAGCTACCTTCATGTTCATGTTCATCCCACTCTCCATGTTGAATGATGAACTCTCTAAGCTTCAGAAACTTTATCTTGAGTTGAATGACTTGTAGAACCCTTCACAGCCTCGATCTTCAACCCACACAGCTTCAGATGATACACCACAACCAGTCTTGAACTTGAAAAGTACCCAGAAACTCTCAAACACACAAGAACACAAGAGTTTCTTCAAAGCTTCAACCTTGAGGCTTCAAAGAATCTCACACGACCTCAGGCTCTCACTAACCTGGCTCTGATACCATATCACTTTTAGTGATGTTTAGAGTGATCTGAGTATTTAGGAAAGATTAGAAGAGATTTAGAGAAGATTAAAGTATGAAATGAGATTAAGAGTCTAAAGAACTAAAGAGAGACTAAGAGAGACTCATAACTTGCTTAATCTTATTAATGATGAGGTTACAATATATATAGAGAGATCAGATACAAGGGTTTCCATTTGATCACTATTCTAAGCATGTGGAGTCAAGGGAAGAGGCTCCTCATTTCAAACTCAGCCAATAAGAGAGTGATCGTGTGTGAGGCATCTTGGACTGAGATGCTTTGCCTTTCCAGCCTGTCACAGCCTGTCAAGGCTCTCCACCTTATCCACAACCTTATCCTAACCTCAGCGCACACTCCTCTCTTTCCTGGAAGTTTCCCTTTGCCCATTTCACTCTCAAGTAACTCCTTTCACTCAGGTAACTTCCTTTTAACTCTTTTTACCACAGTAACAAATATTTACTGTGGTAACTTTCTCCACCCAAGTTACTTCAACTCTCCATAACTACTCCTCATCTCAACATGCTATTCCCAAACTGGGAAACTGGAATCACCTGATTTGAAAGGGGAATAACTTCTTCATCCCAACTCCTATGAGATTTATTCAACTTCCTGGTGATTCTCCACCACTTTATGTATCCAAATCAAGCTTCTCACAAAGTGATTCATCCTGGTTTGATTGGAACGACGATGAAGCTGTGCTATTCCCAAACTGGGAAACTGGAATCACCTGATTTGAAAGTGGGATAACTTCTTCATCCCAACTCCTATGAGATTTATTCAACTTCCTGGTGATTCTCCACCACTTTATGTATCAAATCAAGCTTCTCACAAAGTGATTCATCCTGGTTTGATTGGAACGACGAAGAAGCTGTCCTATTCCCAAACTGGGAAACTGGAATCACCTGATTTGAAAGTGGGATAACTTCTTCATTGCCAACTCCTATGAGATTTATTCAACTTCCTGGTGATTCTCCACCACTTTATGTATCCAAATCAAGCTTCTCACAAAGTGATTCATCCTGGTTTGATTGGAACGACGAAGAAGCTGTCCTATTCCCAAACTGGGAAACTGGAATCACCTGATTTGAAAGTGGGATAACTTCTTCTTTCCAACTCCTATGAGATTTATTCAACTTCCTGGTGATTCTCCACCACTTTATGTATCCAAATCAAGCTTCTCACAAAGTGATTCATCCTGGTTTGATTGGAACGACGAAGAAGCTGTCTATTCCCAAACTGGGAAACTGGAATCACCTGATTTGAAAGTGGGATAACTTCTTCATCCCAACTCCTATGAGATTTATTCAACTTCCTGGTGATTCTCCACCACTTTATGTATCCAAATCAAGCTTCTCACAAAGTGATTCATCCTGGTTTGATTGGAACGACGAAGAAGCTGTGCTATTCCCAAACTGGGAAACTGGAATCACCTGATTTGAAAGTGGGATAACTTCTTCTTGCCAACTCCTATGAGATTTATTCAACTTCCTGGTGATTCTCCACCACTTTATGTATCCAAATCAAGCTTCTCACAAAGTGATTCATCCTGGTTTGATTGGAACGACGATGAAGCTGTGCTATTCCCAAACTGGGAAACTGGAATCACCTGATTTGAAAGGGGATAACTTCTTCATCCCAACTCCTATGAGATTTATTCAACTTCCTGGTGATTCTCCACCACTTTATGTATCCAAATCAAGCTTCTCACAAAGTGATTCATCCTGGTTTGATTGGAACGACGAAGAAGCTGTGCTATTCCCAAACTGGGAAACTGGAATCACCTGATTTGAAAGTGGGATAACTTCTTCTTGCCAACTCCTATGAGATTTATTCAACTTCCTGGTGATTCTCCACCACTTTATGTATCCAAATCAAGCTTCTCACAAAGTGATTCATCCTGGTTTGATTGGAACGACGAAGAAGCTGTCCTATTCCCAAACTGGGAAACTGGAATCACCTGATTTGAAAGTGGGATAACTTCTTCTTTCCAACTCCTATGAGATTTATTCAACTTCCTGGTGATTCTCCACCACTTTATGTATCCAAATCAAGCTTCTCACAAAGTGATTCATCCTGGTTTGATTGGAACGACGAAGAAGCTGTCCTATTCCCAAACTGGGAAACTGGAATCACCTGATTTGAAAGTGGGATAACTTCTTCATCCCAACTCCTATGAGATTTATTCAACTTCCTGGTGATTCTCCACCACTTTATGTATCCAAATCAAGCTTCTCACAAAGTGATTCATCCTGGTTTGATTGGAACGACGAAGAAGCTGTCTATTCCCAAACTGGGAAACTGGAATCACCTGATTTGAAAGTGGGATAACTTCTTCATCCCAACTCCTATGAGATTTATTCAACTTCCTGGTGATTCTCCACCACTTTATGTATCCAAATCAAGCTTCTCACAAAGTGATTCATCCTGGTTTGATTGGAACGACGAAGAAGCTGTGCTATTCCCAAACTGGGAAACTGGAATCACCTGATTTGAAAGTGGGATAACTTCTTCTTGCCAACTCCTATGAGATTTATTCAACTTCCTGGTGATTCTCCACCACTTTATGTATCCAAATCAAGCTTCTCACAAAGTGATTCATCCTGGTTTGATTGGAACGACGATGAAGCTGTGCTATTCCCAAACTGGGAAACTGGAATCACCTGATTTGAAAGTGGGATAACTTCTTCTTGCCAACTCCTATGAGATTTATTCAACTTCCTGGTGATTCTCCACCACTTTATGTATCCAAATCAAGCTTCTCACAAAGTGATTCATCCTGGTTTGATTGGAACGACGAAGAAGCTGTCCTATTCCCAAACTGGGAAACTGGAATCACCTGATTTGAAAGTGGGATAACTTCTTCATCCCAACTCCTATGAGATTTATTCAACTTCCTGGTGATTCTCCACCACTTTATGTATCCAAATCAAGCTTCTCACAAAGTGATTCATCCTGGTTTGATTGGAACGACGATGAAGCTGTGCTATTCCCAAACTGGGAAACTGGAATCACCTGATTTGAAAGTGGGATAACTTCTTCTTGCCAACTCCTATGAGATTTATTCAACTTCCTGGTGATTCTCCACCACTTTATGTATCCAAATCAAGCTTCTCACAAAGTGATTCATCCTGGTTTGATTGGAACGACGATGAAGCTGTGCTATTCCCAAACTGGGAAACTGGAATCACCTGATTTGAAAGGGGGTAACTTCTTCATCCCAACTCCTATGAGATTTATTCAACTTCCTGGTGATTCTCCACCACTTTATGTATCCAAATCAAGCTTCTCACAAAGTGATTCATCCTGGTTTGATTGGAACGACGAAGAAGCTGTGCTATTCCCAAACTGGGAAACTGGAATCACCTGATTTGAAAGTGGGATAACTTCTTCTTGCCAACTCCTATGAGATTTATTCAACTTCCTGGTGATTCTCCACCACTTTATGTATCCAAATCAAGCTTCTCACAAAGTGATTCATCCTGGTTTGATTGGAACGACGAAGAAGCTGTCCTATTCCCAAACTGGGAAACTGGAATCACCTGATTTGAAAGTGGGATAACTTCTTCATTCCAACTCCTATGAGATTTATTCAACTTCCTGGTGATTCTCCACCACTTTATGTATCCAAATCAAGCTTCTCACAAAGTGATTCATCCTGGTTTGATTGGAACGACGAAGAAGCTGTCCTATTCCCAAACTGGGAAACTGGAATCACCTGATTTGAAAGTGGGATAACTTCTTCTTTCCAACTCCTATGAGATTTATTCAACTTCCTGGTGATTCTCCACCACTTTATGTATCCAAATCAAGCTTCTCACAAAGTGATTCATCCTGGTTTGATTGGAACGACGAAGAAGCTGTCCTATTCCGAAACTGGGAAACTGGAATCACCTGATTTGAAAGTGGGATAACTTCTTCATCCCAACTCCTATGAGATTTATTCAACTTCCTGGTCATTCTCCACCACTTTATGTATCCAAATCAAGCTTCTCACAAAGTGATTCATCCAGGTTTGATTGGAACGACGATGAAGCTGTGCTATTCCCAAACTGGGAAACTGGAATCACCTGATTTGAATGTGGGATAACTTCTTCATCCCAACTCCTATGACATTTATTCAACTTCATGGTGATTCTCCACCACTTTATGTATTCAAATCAAGCTTCTCACAAAGTGATTCATCCTGGTTTGATTGGAACGACGATGAAGCTGTGCTATTCCCAAACTGGGAAACTGGAATCACCTGATTTGAAAGTGGGATAACTTCTTCTTGCCAACTCCTATGAGATTTATTCAACTTCCTGGTGATTCTCCACCACTTTATGTATCCAAATCAAGCTTCTCACAAAGTGATTCATCCTGGTTTGATTGGAACGACGAAGAAGCTGTGCTATTCCCAAACTGGGAAACTGGAATCACCTGATTTGAAAGTGGGATAACTTCTTCTTGCCAACTCCTATGAGATTTATTCAACTTCCTGGTGATTCTCCACCACTTTATGTATCCAAATCAAGCTTCTCACAAAGTGATTCATCCTGGTTTGATTGGAACGACGATGAAGCTGTCCTATTCCCAAACTGGGAAACTGGAATCACCTGATTTGAAAGTGGGATAACTTCTTCTTTCCAACTCCTATGAGATTTATTCAACTTCCTGGTGATTCTCCACCACTTTATGTATCCAAATCAAGCTTCTCACAAAGTGATTCATCCTGGTTTGATTGGAACGACGATGAAGCTGTGCTATTCCCAAACTGGGAAACTGGAATCACCTGATTTGAAAGGGGAATAACTTCTTCATCCCAACTCCTATGAGATTTATTCAACTTCCTGGTGATTCTCCACCACTTTATGTATCCAAATCAAGCTTCTCACAAAGTGATTCATCCTGGTTTGATTGGAACGACGAAGAAGCTGTCCTATTCCCAAACTGGGAAACTGGAATCACCTGATTTGAAAGTGGGATAACTTCTTCTTCCAACTCCTATGAGATTTATTCAACTTCCTGGTGATTCTCCACCACTTTATGTATCCAAATCAAGCTTCTCACAAAGTGATTCATCCTGGTTTGATTGGAACGACGAAGAAGCTGTCCTATTCCCAAACTGGGAAACTGGAATCACCTGATTTGAAAGTGGGATAACTTCTTCATCCCAACTCCTATGAGATTTATTCAACTTCCTGGTGATTCTCCACCACTTTATGTATCCAAATCAAGCTTCTGACAAAGTGATTAATCCTGCTTTGATTGGAACGACGAAGAAGCTGTGCTATTCCCAAACTGGGAAACTGGAATCACATGATTTGAAAGTGGGATAACTTCTTCTTGCCAACTCCTATGAGATATTCAACTTCCTGGTGATTCTCCACCACTTTATGTATCCAAATAAAGCTTCTGACAAAGTGATTAATCCTGGTTTGATTGGAACGACGAAGAAGCTGTGCTATTCCCAAACTGGGAAACTGGAATCACCTGATTTGAAAGTGGGATAACTTCTTCATCCCAACTCCTATGAGATTTATTCAACTTCCTGGTGATTCTCCACCACTTTATGTATCCAAATCAAGCTTCTCACAAAGTGATTCATCCTGGTTTGATTGGAACGACGAAGAAGCTGTCCTATTCCCAAACTGGGAAACTGGAATCACCTGATTTGAAAGTGGGATAACTTCTTCTTGCCAACTCCTATGAGATTTATTCAACTTCCTGGTGATTCTCCACCACTTTATGTATCCAAATCAAGCTTCTCACAAAGTGATTCATCCTGGTTTGATTGGAACGACGAAGAAGCTGTCCTATTCCCAAACTGGGAAACTGGAATCACCTGATTTGAAAGTGGGATAACTTCTTCTTTCCAACTCCTATGAGATTTATTCAACTTCCTGGTGATTCTCCACCACTTTATGTATCCAAATCAAGCTTCTCACAAAGTGATTCATCCTGGTTTGATTGGAACTACGAAGAAGCTGTCCTATTCCCAAACTGGGAAACTGGAATCACCTGATTTGAAAGTGAGATAACTTCTTCTTTCCAACTTGTTGAGATGAGCTGAGGAATATGAGGAGAGTTGTTCAGGGTTGAAGAGGTTGTGATGTGGAGAAGAGGAGAAGGATTGGCCTTAGGGAGAACCGTCCGTACCGGTCCGTACAGGTCCGTACCGGTCCGTACAGGTCCGTACCATGGCCGTACGGCCGTACAGACGGTATCGACCAAGCGGTAAAGAAATGTTACCGCGAGAAGAAGTTCACGGTCTGATCATGTTTTGCCTTGACCAAAGAAGGCATATGACCGTTTATGGATAGAGGAAGAGCGTCTCTACAGGCTGGCACAGGCTGGAAGGATAAGGTTCACTTTTAGCATAGTGACCACGCGTGTGGAGAGGCTCATTGGTCCGGTTCAAATTAAAGGCTCCCTTAGACTTGACCTCACATGCTTAGTCTCTTCTTAAACCCTAGTATCACCTCCTATATATTGTAAACACTCTCTCATTAATTAAAGGATGCGAGTTATGTTACTCTCTCTCTAGTCTCTCTCTTGTTCATCATGGATCATACTTAATCTCCCCATTTCTCTCACAATCTCTTCTAAACTCTCTTAATCTCTTACCAAATCTCTCTTAATCTCTCAATACCTATTCTACTCTCTAATCTCATATGGTATCAGAGCCAGGTTGGCTTTGGTATTGAGAGATCCTTGTTCCTTTCTTTACATTTGCGAGTTTGTTCTTGTGTGATAAAGAAGAGGAGATGGAGACGACCAACTTTAGCAAACTGGTGACGGTTCCGGTTGCACTGAAGGGAGGCTCGAACTACTTGATGTGGTCCCAGTTGGTGAGGACTACCATTGGAAGGCTAGGGTGTGGAACCACATCACAGATGATGGTCCGGAGCCAGTGGCCAAAGAAGATGAAGAAGAAGGCGACGGGAAGACTCTTGCGGTAGCTGAAGCAAAGAGATGGGTCCAAGAGGATTTGATGGTGCTGTCTGTGCTCCATGCCTCCCTGGAGCTCCCCATACTTGAAGCTTACGTGCACTTTGAGACTCCTAAGCGCCTTTGGGACATGCTCCATAAGAGGTATGGAAACAAGTCCAACATAAGCGGGTGTTTGATCTGAAGCAAACCATCAGTGTCTTGAGGCAAGATGGAGAAGATCTCACCAAGCACATGGGGAAGTTTGGAGCTTTGTGGTCCGAACTTGAGAGTCTTAGACCCAACACAACTGATGAGGAATCGCTCATTGAGAGGAGAGAGCAAGATCAGGTGTTTGGGCTATTGATGACTCTAGATGAAAGCTACCAGGATGTGATCAAGCATATCCTGAGATCACCTACTCTCCCATCCATGGAGGAGGTATGCGCTCAACTTCAGAAGGAGGAAGGCTCTCTTGGGTTGTTTGGAGGCAAGAAGGGAATGTCCACGGCTCATAAAGCAGAAGAGGCGCAAGCAAACAAGGCAGCGTACCGTGGAGATGGAAGGAAGTATGAGAAGTATGAGGGAAGCTGTGAGCATTGCAAGCGGCAGGGGCATAAGAAGAGTCAGTGCTGGATCCTACATCCACACCTCAGGCCTAGCAAGTTCAACAAGGATAGAGAAGCTAAGGCTCACCTTTCTGCTGAAGCAAGTGGTGCCGGCTCATCAGGGGCTAGTCCAAATGTCAAGGCGGGTGAAAGTGAAGGCAGAGCTCTAACTTCTCAGGAGGTGATCACCAAGGCTGACTTTGAGGCTTTCATCCGAGCCCTCAAGGAGTCTGGTAAAATGCTAGGCAACACTCTTGGATACTCATACTCTGCTCATACATTACCTAGTATCTCTGATAAACTGTTAGACATTTTTAAAATCTCATGTACTGCCACTGCTCATACTAGCATAACTGATAGATTGTTAGGAGTAGTTAAGAGCCTGAAAGCTGAAAATGAAACATCTAGAACCAAGACTGCTAGGAGCTTGCATAAACCATTGATAATTGACTCTGGTGCATCTCATCACATGATTAGTGATAACAATCTGATAAAAGACATAGAACCTGCCCTTGGACATGTTATGATTGCAAATGGAGATAGAATTCCCATTAGGGGCATTGGTAAACTGAACTTGTTTAATAAGGATTCAAAAGCTTTTTACATGCCTGAGTTCACCTCTAATCTTTTATCAGTTAAGAAATGCACTACTGATCTTCAATGCAATGTTATTTTCAGTCCTAATGATGTTAAGTTTCAGGATATTAAGAGCAGTAAGTTGATTGGGCAAGGAGCAACCAAGGGGGATCTTTACATGATTGAAGACCTTGCACCTATTTCTAGTTCTTGTTTCTCGTTTAGTTCTGTTTCTTCCTTAAGTACTGATGCTCTGTGGCATGCTAGGCTAGGACATCCACATGTTAGGGCCTTAAGCATTATGTTACCAGGTGTCATGTTTAAAAATAATGATTGTGAGGCATGTATTTTGGGCAAACATTGTAAGACTGTTTTTCAGAGATCATCTACTCTTTATGCAAACTGCTTTGATTTAATTCACTCTGATGTTTGGACGGCACCTTGCTTATCTAGGGATGATTACAAGTATTATGTCACATTCATTGATGAAAAATCCAAATACACCTGGTTAACATTGATTAAAACTAAAGATAGGGTCCTTGATGCATTTAAAAATTTTCAAGCCTATGTGACTAACCAATATCATGCCAAGATTAAGATTTTCAGGTCTGATAATGGTGGGGAGTATACTGGGCATGCATTTCGTGATCACCTTGCTCAACATGGGATTCTTCACCAGACTAGCTGCCCATACACTCCACAGCAGAATGGAGTTGCGGAAAGGAAGAACAGACATCTCATGGAGGTGTCCCGGTCCATGATGTTCCACAAAGGGGTTCCCAAGAGGTATTGGAGTGATGCTGTGATGACTGCGTGCTACCTGATCAACAGGATACCAACCAGGATCTTGGCAGATCAATCTCCATTTGAGGTACTCAACAAGAGCAGGCCAGTCTTGGATCACCTGAGGACCT
The DNA here is from genome assembly GCF_000309985.2 of Brassica rapa. Taxonomy (NCBI): domain Eukaryota; kingdom Viridiplantae; phylum Streptophyta; class Magnoliopsida; order Brassicales; family Brassicaceae; genus Brassica; species Brassica rapa. The sequence continues at coordinate 36,281 of NW_022610040.1, forward strand.
TTGGATGCGTGTGTTATGTTCTTGTACCAGGCGAGCAGAGAAACAAACTAGAAGCAAAGAGCACCAAGGCTATGATGATTGGGTATTCCACTTCACAGAAGGGATACAAATGCTATGATCCTACAGCTAGGAGAGTCCTAGTGTCAAGGGATGTCAGATTCATGGAAGACAAAGGATACTATGATGAGCAGACATGGGAAGACTTGGAGGATCTCTCCCAGCCATCAGAAAGAGCTGCTTGCTTGAGAAACATCCTAGAGGGGCTCGGAATTGGAGTGTCCCAGGATCAGAGTAGGCGTCCAGAACCTACTCCAGCTGCAGCAGAAGAACCATCCCACTTTGCACATGAGGGGGGAAGTGAATCAGTATCTGAACTAGAGGACCAAGGCTTAGAAGAGGCCGGTGAGCTAGGAAACAGAGGAACTGATTCTCCTGTCCAAAGTGGAGAAGGATCAGCAAGGGAGAACTGAATGAAGAAGATCAGAGACAAGGAGAGGCTAGAGCTGAAGCTGAAGAACAGACTGAAGCAGTGACTCCACAAGTAGAAGAAGAACAAGAGATGGCACAAGAAGGGCCAGTGTTGAGAAGGAGTACAAGGCTGAGGAAGGATCCTTCCAGTTGGGTAAACACGAGAGTGTACTACAATGCCCAAGCTGTGAAGCATCCTACTCAGGCTGTGTGTTCCTTTGCTCAATATCCAGAAGCACATTGTGCATTTATGGTAAACTTAGATAAGAATCACATTCCAAGAAGCTATGAAGAGGCAATGGAAGATAAGGAATGGAAGGAATCAGTAGGAGCTGAGGCAGGAGCTATGATAAAGAATGACACATGGTATGAGAGTGAACTACCAAAAGGGAAGAAGCTGTGTCTAGTAGATGGATCTTTACAGTCAAGTACAAGGCTGATGGGTCGATTGAGAGGAAGAAGACTAGACTGGTAGCAAGAGGGTTCACTCAGACTATGGAGAAGACTACATTGATACATTTGCTCCAGTTGCAAAGCTACACACCATTCGAATAGTCCTATCAGTGGCTACTAACCTTGGGTGGGATCTTTGGCAGATGGATGTTAAGAATGCATTTCTCCAAGGAGAGTTAGAAGATGAAGTTTACATGCTACCACCTCCGGGCCTAGAAGGGATGGTGAAACCAGGGAATGTGCTGAGATTGAAGAAGGCCATCTATGGGTTAAAGCAATCACCAAGGGCATGGTATCACAAGCTGAGCACAACTCTAAATGGAAGAGGTTTCAGGAAATCAGAGCTTGATCACACTCTCTTCACTCTTACGACACCTGCTGGCATTGTTGTGCTTCTTGTATATGTGGATGACATAGTTATCACAGGCAGTGATAAGGTGGGAATCAAGGAGACCAAGGAGTTTCTGAAATCTGTGTTTGACATCAAAGACTTGGGAGAAATGAAGTACTTCCTTGGAATTGAGCTGTGCAGATCAGAAGAAGGGTTGTTCATCTCACAAAGGAAGTATATCTTGGATCTGTTGAAGGAGGCTGGTGCGTATGGAGGAAAGACAGCCAAGATGCCCATGGAGGATGGGTATAAAGCTCCACGTGAGGGGGAGCTAGAAGATAGTAAGCTATTTCATGATCCAAAGCTATACAGGAAGCTTGTGGGGAAGCTGATCTATCTAACCATCACTAGGCCAGACATCTGTTTTGCTGTGAACCAAGTGAGTCAGCATATGCAAGCTCCAAGAGAGCATCACTGGCGCATGGTAGAAAGAGTTCTCATGTATCTGAATGGAACTCAAGGCTTGGTATATGGATGGGTTGTAACGGGAGTACTGAAGCAGTGGGATATTGTGATGCAGATTGGGCTGGAGACAGAACAGATAGAAGATCTACAACCGGCTATTGCACATTCATTGGTGAAACATGGTTACTTGGAAGAGTAAGAAGCAGAAGGTGGTGTCATGCTCAAGTGCCGAGGCTGAGTATAGAGCAATGCTAAAGCTCACAAATGAGTTGGTATGGATTAAAGGAATACTGAAGCACTTGGAGATTGAGCAAGCAACACCAATGACCATGCACTGTGACAATCAAGCAGCCATTCACATAGCCACAAACTCGGTGTTCCATGAAAGAACAAGCACATTGAAGTGGACTGTCATAAAGTGAGGCAGATGATAGTCTTGGGAGTGATACTGCCGTGCTACACAAGGAGTGAGGATCAGTTGGCAGATGTATTCACTAAGGCGCTAGGCAAAAGACAATGGAGTCAATTCACATAAGGTTGGGACTCCTTGATCTTTCGCCTAAAGGCTGATCTATACACTCTCCTGATCATGAGGTCCTTACTCTTTTTCCCTCATCAGAGTTTTGTCCCAATGGGTTTTCTTTGATGAGGTTTTAATGAGGAGGAGCTCATGATCCTTCCAAGCTTGACTTGTTCCACATGGTCAAGCTTGAGGGGGAGTGTTGAGATGAGCTGAGGAATATGAGGAGAGTTTGTTCAGGGTTGAAGAGGTTGTGATGTGGAGAAGAGGAGAAGGATTGGCCTTAGGAGGAACCGTCCGTACCGGTCCGTACAGGTCCGTACCATGGCCGTACGGCCGTACAGACGGTATCGACCATGCGGTAAAGAAATGTTACCGCGAGAAGAACACGGTCTGATCTCTGTTTTGCCTTGACCAAAGAAGGCATATGACCGTTTATGGATAGAGGAAGAGCGTCTCTACAGGCTGGCACAGGCTGGAAGGATAAGGTTCACTTTTAGCATAGTGACCACGCGTGTCTCATTGGTCCGGTTCAAATTAAAGGCTCCCTTAGACTTGACCTCACATGCTTAGTCTCTTCTAAACCCTAGTTCACTCCTATATATTGTAAACACTCTCTCATTAATTATTTAATGCGAGTTATGTTACTCTCTCTCTAGTCTCTCTCTCTTTTCATCATGATTCATACGTAATCTCCCCATTTCTCTCCAATCTCTCCTAAACCTTCTCTTAATCTCTTACCAATCTCTCTTAATCTCTCAATACCTATTCTACTCTCTAATCTCATACAACTACCTATTCTACTCTCTAATCTCATACAACTCCTATGAGATTTATTCAACTTCCTGGGATTCTCCACCACTTATTAATCCAAATCAAGCTTCTCACAAAGTGATTCACTGGTTTGATTGAACGACGATGAAGCTGTCCTATTCCCAAACTGGGAAACTGGAATCACCTGATTTGAATGTAGGATAACTTCTTCATCCCAACTCCTATGAGATTTATTCAACTTCCTGGTGATTCTCCACCACTTTATGTATCCAAATCAAGCTTCTCACAAAGTGATTCATCTGGTTTGATTGGAACGACGATGAAGCTGTCTATTCCCAAACTGGGAAACTGGAATCACCTGATTTGAAAGTGGGATAACTTCTTCATCCCAACTCCTAAGAGATTTATTCAACTTCCTGGTGATTCTCCACCACTTATGTTTCCAAATTAAGCTTCTCACAAAGTGATTCATCCTGGTTTGATTGGAACGACGATGAAGCTGTGCTATTCCCAAACTGGGAAACTGGAATCACCTGATTTGAATGTGGGATAACTTCTTCTCCCCACTCCTATGAGATTTATTCAACTTTCTGGTGATTCTCCACACTTTATGTATCCAAATCAAGCTTCTCACAAAGTGATTCATCCTGGTTTGATTGGAACGACGAAGAAGCTGTCCTATTCCCAAACTGGGAAACTGGAATCACCTGATTTGAAAGTGGGATAACTTCTTTTCTTGCCAACTTGATGAGATCCTAGGGATGATGCTCTGGAACAGATGGGATAATCTTGCAGGAAAACGAATCAAAGACTCAAGCTTCTCAAGGTATGTGGATCGAATGGTGACACAAAGGCTTGCGGAAATGCTTCTTGATACTCCTAGCTTAATCGATATGACACACCTCTCTAAAGCCCTTGGGCGTTGGTATTACACACCAACAGACTGGATATTACACACCAGACACACTTCAACTCGTCCAAACAGAGAGAAGAGAGAAAAAAGGGTTTTTGATAAAAGATTGTTAATGATAAAAAGATGGCTACAAGCTATATAGAGAAGGCTTGAACAGGCTCCACTTCTCGAATTCATTAAAGGGAACAGGCTCCCTTGGGAATCTAAAAACAAGACTAAGACTTATTCAAATTTTAAAAGAGTTTTCGAAAACTAATAACATAAAAGCTAGCTTAAAATATAAGATAAGGCTTCATTGGACAGACCAAGATCAACATCTAGGAGATAGGAAGAAGTAGACTTGTGGCCTCATTAAAAACCTTCCTTTGAAAACCCAGTGGGACAAAACAAAGGTTAGGAAAAGAGCACACACAAGCTACTTGCCTAGATGATGATCAGCTTGAAGGTGGAGTAGCTTGAATGATGGTTAAGGTGTCTTGGATGATCAAGCTTCGGCCAAGACTAATGTGTTCTTCTTGTTTCCAAATGTTCTTTCAAGGTTGCATCCTCAGCTACAAGCTCTTCAGGTTCAGGTTATGCTTCCAGTCCTTGTGCTTTCCATGATCATATCATCCCCCTCCCACTTCAAAAGATTTTCCTCAAATCTGTGTTACCTGCAATAGAAGGGACCAAGTCAGTAACATCAGAGTTTATAATCAGATTACACTTACCTTGCAAGCCTCTTGGATAGGCATTGTCGCTGACTGGTTCTATTAGGTAGAAGGGACTGATCCATTTGGCTTTCCCTCACTCCTGAGTATTACTTAACCTGATACAGGAAACAAAGACAAGTTAACACAAGCAAAATCATCATAGAGTAAGATCTTATCCAAAGTTGTCTTTTCTCGGTTTTGCTTGTATGCTGCATCTGGAGGTGCTTCTATGATGAGGATGAAGCAAGTGACGTCCTCAGTCCTCTCTTCCTGCCTTAGATCAGGCGGCTTGAACGTTTGTCCCCTTCCTCAATGCTTGTTCTTTCTCTTTGCATGCTTTCAAAGCTCCATATAATCTGCACATGACTCTTTTGACAAAAACAAGTGCATCATATCTGTGTAATCAATAAAATAACTCTTGAAAACATGTTTAGTTACCTTAGCATGCTCACCTGGTCGCCATAGATAGGTTTGAGATGTTCTAA